>NC_059378.1:5007500-5112500 GCF_019703515.2 Myxocyprinus asiaticus | reverse complement strand
AAGTAGATCAAAGAAAACATTGGTGCCAATGGTGTCTACGATCAACTTAAGCTTGCAATGCTTTTGGGAAACACAGCCCTGGGCTAAACAGCTGCTAAGTCAGTTATTCAGATAATGTTCTTTCTGTAAATGTAGGCTAAACATGTATAAATGTCAGCATTATCATATACTGCATGTCTAAAGGATTTAATTTTGTCACGTAAAACACCAATCGGTCTTTTCATTCCAATGCTTACTCCTATTCGGAGGTTTCCATAAATATTCAGTTTATACAAGGAGTTATGTTTCAACTAAGTTTAATGGTGCAACACTCAAATATTAAGAGATAAAGATGAATGGGAATGCCAACGGATAGCTTTCTCCAGGTATTATAGATGTTAAGGAGTGCACCTTTAATTACTCCTCCACAAATTAGCTCCGGATCCAACCCAACACAACAGGCCTGTTCCAAAACCTAGTGAGCTGCCTTTGATGGCAGCATTTTAAGGCATTATAGGTTTTTTAAGGCAGAAGGTTAATTATATTGCCTAATAATATCTAATTTTGGCCAAATTCAAAGGAAGGATATGTATCCTTTCCCAGGTAGCCGATCCCAGAATGCACTGTGATTGGCTCGGTACTGTATATGTTTTCTCATTAGAATACAGCATTGTTTCTCTTGCATCACCTGTTTTAAAATCAGTTGCGTTTCGAGTCTCCCGTGTGCAACGCACAAGGAGTGCTATTTGAATGACACACAGAAATGCTGCCTATGCAGAGTGTTCCAAATGAGTCTCTAATGAGGCAGTTAGGATGCTGCCTATGCAGCCCACAACAGACCAAATTTAACACTATGCTGATGACTGATGTAAAAAGCCAAAACAAACACAGATAAAATCATTTGTTGGGCTTCACGGCCCTGCACAACATGCCATTATTGTTTGGATTCAATCAAGTGCTTTTAACATTTTTTTTTTTTTTTTTTTTTAGTGATGTTCTTTTCATTACCGGGAGCATGACTAACATCATAGCATGAAATGATGGGTAGAATTAATATTACTCTGAGCCTATTGGGACCATGATGCCCACGCCTCTCCAGATGCCTTTGAGCTCGGCCGACTCAGAGGTCAGCATCTAATTTTACACCGACAAAAATCTATTACAAAACCCATCTTTCCGCACAAAGAGTTATACCCAGAGGAGGAGAGGGAGGTTTCTTTAATTGTTTCTCCTCTGCCACATGGCTGACCCAAATAGCTGTGGTCCGTACAGTAAAGATAAGCGCAGTGAGGGAAGCGGCACCCATTGATCCGGCTCAAAACTTAAGGCCACTGGAGGATGGAGCACTAGGAAGTTTCGACAGTAATGACTGTGTTCCACGATTGATTCACAGCTGTCAAAAACACTTATATTTACCAAAATTTGCACCAACTGTGAAACAACAGCAATCCCCATATGATCACAAAGTTATTTTTGTCTGGGAGATGTTGAAAACTTTTTAGTGAGGCGACAGCTTGTTTTCGCAGTTAATGGGATAGATCACCCAAAAATGAAAATGATGCCCTTATGTTGTTATAAACTGATCTGACTTTCTTTAGCATGCGGAGCACAAATATTGGCCTCTGGCACCATTCACATTCATTGTATGGTAACAGATGCAATGGAAATGAATGGTGACTGACATTTGGTCTGGCTTTGGAACACATGAGGGTGAGTATATGATGCCATAATTTTCAATTTTGTGTGACTATCCCTCTTAAATCTATTTAGAAGTCATTTAAATGTTTTAGACATTTTAGACTGTGGGCTCTATTTTCGTGAGTTCACAAACCGGAGCGCTACACTCAAAGACATTGTGCAATGTCTTATCCAATTTTTGTATGAGTGCTAACTCTAATTGCAATTTTCATGCCAGCGCAAGAGGGAGTGCACGGGAGTGTTTGCGCTAATTGTGGGGGTATGCACGCACACTTGGTGTATTTATTGTATGGTAATGAAGTGGCGCAAAGCTATTTTTGCTATATTTCCTGAAAAATAGGCCACTGCGGTAAGACGTTTCAAAAGCAGGTCTGTTTGCAGCACAAAGTCTAAACTCAGTTCCTACATTTGCAGTTTGGAGATTCCACCAGCAGTTGGTAATAATGTTCATGTCCAAACACTGAACATAATGTGGAACATCAAAATAATGTCCCTGAGATACACTGAATACCGTTTTATGAAACAAATATTTGTGACATTTGCGTTGAATTATCTTTAGGTCATGGTTTATTTAAACTACTTCAAAGAGTTCTCATCAAAAAATCCTCTGACATCTTTAAAGATCCTTGGCATTCTAGCTGTCAGTTTGTCCAAATACCCCATGCTTCCTGTAGCATTTGCCATAGATGTGGCTGTCTTGTCGAGCACTTCTCACACACCTTACAGTCTAGCTCATCCCACAAAATCTCAATGGGGTTAAGATCCAAAACACTCTTTTCCAATTATCTGTTGTCCAATGTTTGTGTTTCTTTGACCACTCTAACTTTTTCTGTTTCAAAAGTGGCTTTTTCTTTGCAATTCTTGCCATAAGGCCTGCACCCCTGAGTCTTCTCTTCACTGTTGTACATGAAATTGGTGTTGAGCGGGTACAGTTCAATGAAGCTGTCAGCTGAGGAAATGTGAGGCGTGTATTTCTCAAACTAGAGACTCTGATGTACTTGTATTCTTGTTTAGTTATACATCTGGCCTTCCACATCTCTTTCTGTCCTTGTTAGAGCCAGTTGTCCTTTGAAGACTGTAATGTACACCTTTGTATGAAATCTTCAGTTTTTTGGCAATTTCAAACATTGTTTAACCTTCATTCCTCAAAACAATGATTGACTGACGAGTTTATAGAGAAAGCTGTTTCTTTTTTTTACCTAATATTGACCTTAAGACATGCCAGTCTATTGCATACTTTGGCAACACAAATACAATGTTAAAGTGACGAGGCAGACAAGGAATGAGGATCTAAATGCGGCTTTAATGAAAAACAAAAGATGAACAAAATAACTCCAGGAAACCAGGCACAGAACATGACAACACATGCAAAAACTGACAAAGAAACCAGGGGAAAACAATGGCTTAAATACATGGGGGCAAACAAGGGAACAAGGAACACCTGTGGAAACAATCAGGGGAAAACCAATCATAAAATGAAACTACAAAAGCACTACAAACTAACAGGAAACAGGCACTAAACAAGAATTTCAACATAAGTGAATACAAAAACAGGGAATATGTGACAGAGCTCCCCTTTTAAGGAGCGGATTCCAGATGCTCCAAAAAACAAAAACAAATTGTCCATGGAGTGTGGGGGAAAACAGGTAGTTCCGGGAGGCACAAGGGGCAAGGGGAGCAGAGGAACAAGGCAAAGTCAGGGAGGCTTGAAACCAAGGCTGAAGATCAGGCGGACGGCCAGGAGACCAAGGAGACCAGGGCGCATCAGGCGGATGGCCAGGAGACCAGGGCAGATCAGGCGGACAGCCAGGAGACCAGGGCAGATCAGGCGGACGGCCAGGAGACCAGGGAGACCAGAGCAGATCAGGCAGACAGCCAGGAAACCAGAGCTGATCAGGCGGATGACCAGGAGACCAGAGCAGATCAGGCGGATGGCCTGGAGACCAGAGCAGATCAGGCGGATGGCCAGGAGACCAAGGAGATGGCCTCAAGGTGGGGACTGGGTCAGGAGTCCTGGGAGGCGGCCACAGGGCCGAGACAGGGTCAGAAAGCCTGGGAGGTGGCCGCAGGGCCGGGACTGGGTCATGCAGTGGAGCAACTGTAGGAGGAGTCTCTGGGGGAGCAGGCGGAGCTGCTGAGTAAATAGTCTCTGGGGGAGCAGGCTGAGCCGCTGGAGGAATAGTCTCTGGGGGAGGGGGAGGAGCCGTGGAAGACTCTGGGGGCAGAGACGTGGAGGGTGGAGCTGTGGAAGGCTCGATTGAAAGTGGGGCCATGGCAGGCTCGAGGGGCGAAGCCGTGGAAGGCAGAGCCGTGGCAGGCTCGAGACAAATAGTCCTGGATGAATGGGAAACGAACTCCGTGGTCGTGAACATAGGAAGAGATTCGGGAACGACCTCTGTGGTCGTGGGCATGGGCAGAGACTCGGACATGACCTCCATGGTCGTGTACATGGGATGAGACTTGGGAATGACCTCTGTAGTCGTGGGCATGGGCAGAGACTCGGGAACGACCTCTGTGGTCGTGGGCATGGGAGGAGACTCGGGAATGACCTCTGTGGTCGTGGGCATGGGAGGAGACTCGGGAACGACCTCTGTGGTCGTGGGCATGGGAGTAGACTCGGGAACGACCTCCATGGTCGTGTACATGGGAAGAGACTTGGGAACAGAAACTTTTCTTCTCTTCCTCCTCCTCTGGATGGCCGAAGTTGGCAACGCTGGCTCTGGGACAGACGAGGCTGGCAACTCATTGGCCGTGGCAGGCATGGGCGTTGGCTCATTGACTGTGGCAGGCGTGGGCACAGACAATTTTTGAGGTAGGGTCTTTATGGACCTACGCACCACATCAGTGGCAGATCATACAACTTGGAGACTGGGGCCATGGAAGGCTTCGAGACTGGGGCCGTGGAAGGCTTCGAGACTGGGGCCATGGAAGGTTTCAAGACTGGGGCCGTGGAAGGCTTCGACAAGGGAGCCGAAGACGCAGGTTTTGGCCCGGGGTTCCCGCCATTATCCACTGTATAAAGGGAACTGCAAAGTTCCAGAGCCTTCTCCACATATTCGCCGAGCGTCCAGTGAGGATCAGCCGGAGGCATCAGTTCCCTCAGTGCACTATTCAGACCAGCCCGGAAGAAAACCACCAGAAAGTGGTCTGGATAATGCGCTACATTTGCCAGCTCTAGAAACTCACAGACGTTATCCTCAACTGGACGGTCCTCTTGCTGAAGGGGACTTGCTTAATTTAATTTTTCAAAATAAAAATCGACTGGTAGAAGTGAAGTGCATGCCGATACAATCACTGTTAATACTAGCAATGATTTGTGTGTCAGTAGATGAAAATGATTAATAATACTTACATTCTCTATCATTTAACAGAGCCTACAAATCCTGATGAGAGCCACATTTTCCATGCATAAAAAAAGGAGCATGTCACTGTCATTGTAGAAATATGCCTTCAACAAATATGACATTTAAAAAGGATGCAGTTAATAATATTACAATTACTATTAATTGTTACGGCTTGAGATGTTTCAGGTACCTGGGTTACTAATTTAAATCACCTTTTGCTTCTAACTGTTTGTATACAAGCAGTAATAGCAACATTATAATAATAATAATCAGTGTTGGGTAACGTTACTTTTCAAAGTAACTCGTTATAATATTGCATTACTCCTTAAAAAAGTAACTTTTTTTTTTTTTTTTTTCATGGAAAGTAAAGTGTTACGTTATGTAAGCTACTGTACAACACTCATGTCAAAACAACATAGTAAACAAACAGATATTTAGAAAGTAGGTCTTCACATCATATTTATAATAAAGAATCAATAATATGAATATGCATGATTTGTTTTTCCATCAACATGGCAGCCAATATGAATAATGAAGTACAACCACTGTCTTACCTAAAGCAGCAAAGTCCAACATCTGAACCTGCATCATATCTGTCATCAGTTGCGGTGCCCATCTACAATGCCAGAGTCAACTTAAGATGTTCTTCAGAAGTCAGGATAAATTCAGTGGGGAATGCCAGTCAAACATGTTTAAGGAATAAGTCTGATGAATAAATGAATATTTTTCACTTAAGTAATCTCAGTGCACGCTTGTTTTGAGTTGATCCACGGTGCGTACAGACACCACAACTTCAAAGGCGCATGTTGATACAACTTGAATAGAATCATTTTTAATGCTACCACAATTCCATAAAAACGGTTTGTTTCATGAATCAAACTACTTGATTATTATAAAACAAAAATGTAGAATCTTTTTAGAAACTAAGACATTTTCTCTGCATACACAATCGATGTAGAACATTGCCTGGAGTCACTGATCCAGAGTCAGCTTTTCTCATCCCATTCTCCTAGTTACGTGGAGTTGTAACACGGAGCAGTTCGGCTGCATAAGTCAGGGAATTGAGCGAGTATTTCACCCTGTGTATCATGTCATGTCCAGTGGAAGACTAGTCTTATAAACCCTCTGCCTAAACACGTTTACTATTTATTTATTTTTTAATGCAGTGTGTATTAACACAGGAATCAATCGCATTTCACTCAACTGAATGTTCTTGACCTCATATCACGCTAAAAACATGAAATGCACATGCGTGTTAGTGAGTTGATTGACAGGTGATGTCTGTATCTAAAAGGTGATTGGCTCTTTTACCTGCAAGGTGGGACTTCCTTTCTACATCCATTGACTGTTGGGTGCTAAATCTTCTTGGTTGTGTGTTCCAGTTTCTCTCATTCATTTAAATAGAAGTGACTCATCTCTGCTAAATAGTCTCTGGCCTCACACTCTATAGAAATACAATGCCCATCATGCACTATGTCTCCCCCCTGAAGTTTGCACAATTTTACTCCTGATTTCTCGCAATACAGGGACAGTAGAGGTGTACAAAAGCAACACGTTACTTTATTTAAAAAGTAACTCCGAAATTATGGTCTAAAAGAAAAAATATTGCGTTACACTACTCGTTACCATTGCTAAAGTCTAGCCTTGAGCTCACAGCTGATTGGGTGAGTGTTAGTTAACATTCTGAGATCACATGCATCATCTTTGGTGCACCCAGTGTAGACAATGCATAATCGCTCGCTTACACTTCCTCCACTAAATGTGGCACTGTTTCTTTGGCTGGATGGCGCACGGCCCTCATGCAGTTCTCTTTAGCTATTCAACATACAGTTCCCTGCTGGCATCTGTTGGAAAATGTGTTTCACAGCGCAGTGTGGCACCCGTGTAAACCCTTTTCTAAAATCAACTCAGAGTGCACATCTCTGGCACAATCAGCCCTTTGCAAGCAGCCTTTCTCAAATGGCCAAAGGGCACATTGTTGAACCTTTCAGATGTAGCCTACATCATGTCCAGACTGTTTGTTCTAGGTGCTTCAAAAGAGAGGAACGTAAAGTCTTACCGAGATCTTGGAAAATATTTTCACATCAGCTTCACAATAGAGGAATGTTTGATTCTTCTAAACAAAGAGCCAGGCACCCTCTCTCCTGGATGAGCTTTCTGTTTGAGAAACCTTTTTTTCCTAAACTTCACCATGACAAAGCAAAAAACACCAAAGTGTCCTTTTTTCCATATTCCTAAAGAAAATGCTCTTGTATTATGGCAGGGGACTATGACAAAGCTTGCCTCGGAAATAAAATCTCATTCCTATTCGAATGCAAATGTTACAATCAGCTTTTGATCCACTCCTAATCGCTTCATAAACACTGTCTTGTTTGATCATTCTGTGATAGCAAAATGGATTTAGAAAATCTGTTTTGCAACCACTGATGCCCACAATGTCATATAAAAAGCTTAAGAACGATATTAGAGGAGTTTGAAGTGTCCTTCAGAGGTTTTACTGTCTTTATGAATAATGTTGCATACAGAACAATCAGCAAAGTGTTTTTATTTTTATTTTTTATTTTTTTATTTTTGGTCTATGTAGACATACAGTATGTTTTAAACACGTGTCAAGTTAAAGACCCCATGAAATCATTTGAGTGCAGTTTTCTGTACTATGTTGAGATGTTTCCTGTTGAAACTAGAAGTTTTGGCTGGACAAACACAGTAGAAGCCCTCATCCATTTTTAGCATTATTCTTATTATTTTTTTTTAAATAGCCAGTAGTCTTTACATATGTCACAGCCATGAACCTACATTCTAGTCGTTTGCAGGGATAGTAGTTATGTTTTCATATAAGTAGCAAACTGAACTTGTGCAAAACATGTTAGATATATTGCAAAAAAAAAACAAAACAAAACAAAAAAACAATAATAATAATAATAATAATAATAATTAAGAGAACAGAATTCTCACTTCTAGGGAAATTGGTGCAAAATAGAGATACAAAAAGGAAGATTAAACTTCTTTGGCACTTTCGTTAAATGTAATAATTATTTCTGGTTTAAACTTCATGTTTGCTAGCGTTCAGTGGCAGATGCCTTATCTGTGGGAGCGAAAATTGTGTCACAGTTCTGGGAGGTAATAGTAGCCAATCACGGTTTGTAAAGACAAAGTCACATGACATTTTCAATGCATATCTACTGTATATTCCTATATACATTTTCAGGATCGATGCCTTTTTCACACGTCGATAATCAGAAGATTTCCCTGATGATTGTCGATTTATATCAGGTTTTATTTTTAATTTTTTTTAGATATAAATAGGGCTGCTCGTTGCACAATAGTCTTTGTCTTTTCCAATATATTTCTCAACACAGCTTTGGTAAAGTGTGAGGGTAAATTAAAGGGGTCAACACTGGAGGGGTCTGGCAGACGACATGGCATGTTCTAAATTTGTTTACGAAGGTACGCACACCAGCGCTCACTGTCAAAATTCTGCAGTGCCACAGAGTACAACTTGCATATTTTCCATTAAATTAGACCCAAATCATTTTCAAAGGACAACGATTATTTACTCTAGCCATCGCTGGATGACATTTTGTGTATATGTATCTTTCATATAGCCTACACAATAGTGATGGGTCGTTCATGAACGAGTCGTTCATTTTGAACTAATCTTTTATGTGACTCAGAAGAACGAGTAGTCTCAGAGAGTGATTCATTCATTTTGTGTTGGCCGCGCATACGCCATTCGTTTGTTACGTGAAAACCGCATAGGCGCTGAACAGGAAACATCAAAGTCTTCCCAAAACATGGCCCTTGCACTGGCAGTGGCACCAGAATCTGAAGCATTCTCCTCTTCACTCTGAGTTGGATTTACATGTGCTGCAGCTGCTGTGACCCTCTTTACTGTCTCATCTGCTGCCTGGTGGTTGACAAAAGCTTGCTTTTTGAACCTTGGGTCCAAGCAAGTAGCATCAGCAAGCTTCTCAATGAGTTCCACTCTGCCAAACCTTCTAATCATTTCTGACATCAGGGTGTCCACTAGTTTTCAAACAGGTTCTAAGCTGGAGGGATTTCTTTGATACTGGACAATAATCCTCTGCAGACCTCTTGTCATCAAAATTACTTTGGAGTCAGTCACAAACATATGAAGATGAACAATTATTTAAATACAATTATTATAACAAACAATATCAATATTATACATATTTCTCTGTTAAAAATAAGGCTACAGGTAAACATTCATCATTAAGGAGATATTTACTCTGGCAATTTCCCATTCCTCTGGTGACAAGGTTGGCAGAGATGCATTGGTGAGTGCCAGGGTGGAGATGATCGGATCTTTACGTTCAATGAATCTTTTCAACATGTAGTATGTTGAATTCCACCTTGTGGCCACATCCTGCTTTAAACGCAGCTGCTCCTGACCCATCTGTTTTTGTGTGGCCTTGAGTTTGTCAGAAGCAACTGTACTTCTATGGAAGTATTCAACTATGACCTTGACCTGATGTTATGGACCTCCTTCAGTGCAGCTCTGACAATGTGGTTCAGCATATGGGCGAAACATGGTATGTGTTCCAAGTGGAGGTGGTCTCTCAGGGCTGAAACAATATTGCTGGCATTGTCTGTGACGCAAGCTACAATTTTGTCATTCACACCCCATTCAGTTGTAACCCTGGTCAGCTCCCTTGCCAGGTGAGCAGCAGTGTGCCTGTCTGTCAAGACAAAGCAGTCCAGGAGATAGGAGGTCATCCGAAAATCCTCTATGAAATGCCAAGTCACAGCCATGTAACCTGTGGTATTCACAGAGGTCCAGCAGTCTGTTGTGAGACATACAGCAGAGCAGATTTTGTCCATTATATCAGCTCTTAACTTGTCATACAACCTAGGCAGTACAGTTTTTGACAGAGTTTTTCTACTAGGTAGACTGTATGATGGGTCCAGAAGATTTGAATTCTCCTTAAAGCCCTTATCCTAAACCATAGAAAATGTCTGAAAGTCACAAGCAATCATTTTGACCAGAGCCTTATCCAGTTTGCTCTGTCTTAATGGATCCATTGGTCTTGTTATAAAACTGCTCATGGAGGTTTGTTGTTGTGGCCTCCATGCCCTAACTGCTCCTTGGATGGTGGTGGGTGCTGCTGGTATACTGGATGCTGTAGATGTGGTCAACGTGCCAACCATAGCAGTTGAGGGTCCAGCTGAAGAGATGCTGCTGGTGGAAACAGCTCCAACTGCTACAGGGCCAATGTCTTCACTCTCTGTTCTAACTTGTGCTAACAGCACAGTTGGGTGTGTAGATTTCCGGTGTCTCCTCAAATTTGAAGTGTTTCCTACTTTAGTGGAAATACTTCTTTTGCATATGTTGCATTTTGCTTCAGTAGCTGAAGTTGCCACAAAATGAGTTCAAATATTACTCCTTTTTCGAGTGCTCATTCTCTTAAACTGTTAAAATCAGTCTCTTCTCTGCACCTCACCTAGTGCAAAAGTGTGGGGGTGGGTGGGGAAGGGTCACTGTTCCCTTGGAGACTGCCTTGAGTGATAGTTGCACTTCAGAACTGGCTGCACCCTGACCCTTGTTTGACCCACACATATTACATTTGTTTGTAGATCATTTTAACTCTCCTGTTTTAAATTTGGCAACTTTTTATGTTAAATTTGGGTTTAGCATAACACTAATATATTAAACTAAGATTAATCACTCAAATTCTTAATATTATTTACTTTTTATTGTGCCTCTGTGGCCCTTCTGACCAATTTTTTTATACAACATATCAGGCAAATCTATCCAATCTGCATAGGAAAATAAATGATTATACCAGCAAAATCACAGTTGGGTTCAAAATTAACAAACAATACTTTGAGATCTGTTTGTAGGCTCAGTTTATTTCATTAAGTAATATTAAAAACAAACAGGGTTTAACATATTTATCAAAAAAACACACAAATCCTCAAGAAATACTTAACAATAAACCAGTGAGACTGACAATAAAGAAACAGGAACAACAAGAACAGGACGGGAAAATGTTTATTGCACATCTTTTGATAATTTTATGATAATTTCTGAATACAATATAACATTATTGAGTGTTAGATACTGAGCCGAGTAGCCGTCACGTGACATAAGAACGAACGACTCGGACCAGAAGACTCCAGAGGTGAACTAATAATTTCTGTTTCCTATGTGAACAATGCATAGCGTATACGGCTGTCACATGACAAAAGAACGAACGACTCGTTCAAAAAGATTCCAGAGGTGAACTAATCATTTCTGTTTCTCATAATTTTTCCTTGGCTACATTATCATTTTTTCCTTATTGGGACTATAATCAAAGTTTGCGTAAGTAGACATGTTGGGGGGGATTTAGCTATTGAAAATGTAACATTTGAATTTAATTCTGCTCAAATGAACAAAATGAATGAAATTACCTGAATAGAGATTCGTTCATTTTGCTGAACGAGACTCAAAGATTCAAGTCAGTAAAATGATCCGATCTTCCCATCACTACTACACAGTGTATTTTCAGTTACAAGTATGTATTTTTGTGGTTTGACTGCTTGAATGAAAGGCCTATTCAAGCCTACATACAGAAAAATTGCATAATAAATGTGGCCATTTCCAAATGTTCAGTTTCATACACTAACCTGCAAACTCATCGAAGTCACTTTGTTCATTCTTGAAGAAGTACAAAAACCTTCGTAACTTTGGACTGCCATCTGCTGCACCGCATCCTGTGTGTGATACCTGTGCCTTTCCTATACGCAAACAGTTTCAGTAAATGTTATATTACCCTCTTGTGGTCTCCCAACGCTATTACGCCAGACTGTTAAATAGAGGCCAACTGAGTGAATTGGAAAGCATGCAAATTAGGCTTCTAATTTAAATGTTGGCTTATTTTAATATATCAATGCCTCAAAAATATAGCGATAAAATAACGTGCCGATCAATAATTGTTAAATCAATATTTTATGACATCCCTAATAAATGATATAGGAATATATAGAATATGTTTCCATTGTAGTTTATGCACATGTCTTTCAAATAAAAAATTTATCCACCTCAAGCAAGCATTTACATTTTTTATGTGCATTTTGGAAACTATTATTCATGAACGGACTACTCATGTCATTCCAAACCCATATGACTTACTTTGTTTTCTTCCCATGGCACACAAAAGGAGATGTTAGGCAGTTTGAAACATTGTGGGAACTCTGGTTTGTTTGATTTGTTTATTAATTAGCCTAATTTCTTTATTTTCACACCACCTCTTCACCAAAAAAACAATGCACATATAATGAATGAAGGTAGAGGCCTTTAAAAACTAATTAAAAAAGGAATTTTAGTATTGCCTTTTTTCAGATAACACAGTCTCAGTGGTTGCAATTCTCTCAAGCCAATTCAGTCTTGTAGGGGCTCATTAGACAGCAACATTACATTTAGAACAGCATTTGCACTGGAGAATTTGCCTCGTGGGTGGGTTTACACTAGAAACAAAGAAGAAAGCATTTTTACTTTTTTGTCGCTGACATCTGTGAATATTGATTCCAAGCTTTCCAGAGCTGTGTTCAGTGTAGATATCAGAGGATATCAAACAATTACGTGGATCATTTGTTTAATTGTTATTTTATGGTGTATTACCCCTCATAAGCCTGAGTAACGTGGCAATAATTTACAATTTATGCAGCTTTTTACACATTGACGGCAATAAAGGCCCTGTTGAATGTGAAATCTTATGTTTCCCATTATTTCATAGATCATCTCACAGGAATAGCTCACCCCAAAACACTCTAAGACTTTCTTTCCTCTGTGAAAAACAAATGAAGGTATTTTGAATAACGTACTGGTCGCTTTTTTACATGCAATCACAATGAATGGGGATTGAAGCTTTTAAGCTTCAAAAAGGACACAAAAGCTCCATAAAAGTTGTCCAATACGATTCTTGGCCCATTTACCAAGTCTTCTGAAGCGATACGGTAGCTTTGTTTCAGAAAAATACCACAATTTAAGTTATTATTCACTGATAATGTTCCTCTCCAGTGAGCTCTTAACTCAAAACCTGCTGCAGCCAGATTAGTGAGTCAATGATTTGAACAGATCAGTTCAATTTCAATGATTTTTTTATTTATTTTTTTATGAATTTGTTGATTCAGTTCACAATCAAGAGTGATTTTTTTTTTTTTTTTTTTTTTTTAACTGGTTCAACCAATGTATGAAAATATTTGACTCAAAAGAACAATTAATTCATGAATTGGACATTGTTACTTCTCTCATGAAGGCAGATGTGAAGATTTTCTGTGAATAACGACTTATCTGTTTGTCACAGAAGGCTATCATACTTGGAATATAGCTATCGCATGAGTTGTATGGTCTAATGTTATGGTGCTTTCATGTCCTCTTTGAAGCTTAAAAGCATGGGAAAGAGTGACCAGAATATTATTCAAAATTTCTAAATTTGTTATCCACAGAATACAGTCATACAGGTTTGGAACAACATGAGGGTCAGTAAATGGTGACAGAAATTTCATTTTTGGGTGAACTAATCCTTTATTATTTAATTGTTTTCTAGTTTTAACATAACTTAGCCTACACATCATAAAGCACTTCCATCAAAAAGTAATCTCAAGTCATGGGAGGTTTAAAAATATCCAAAAGTACAGTATTTTTAGCTACGGCGTGCATCTCTTATCAAAGACTAAAGAGCTTTAGCCACCGTGAAGTGAATTTGCATGACACAATTACACAAGGGCTTCTAAAATAGCAGAAAGTGTGGCATGTGGAAGCCTACCAGGAGAGCGCACAAAGTAAGAATGCATAAAGACTCAACCGACACTTATGTTACTATAGCAACCAAGTGCTGGAATTCTGAAACTAGGAATTGGAATGAGGTTCCTCACAGCATTAATGTTAAGAAAGTGTTTTGTTATTCAGTCCGAGTTCATCAACCCTGGGTCAAGAGGTCCTGCATGTGCAGTTGACAGTACATATACCGCTAACAAACAAACCAAAGAGATATTTTTTTTTTTAATTTTTTTTTTTTTTTTTTTTTGGTGGTGATCTGAAAGACAGGCATGTCAATCTGCACACTCCTCCACTCTTTAAAGCTTCATTATCTTGCCAAGAGCCACTGTAATGGTGTGTTTCAGTGCCAAGCCTGATAAACAACCAAAGTGTCCAGAATATTAGAGCTGAGTGGGAGCCAGAACTCTGAGGATGTGTATACACAAGAGTTAAAGGTTGACCTTAGTTTAAAACTAAATTTCTAGGATGCTGCGTGGTAATACATAGTCATGCATAGGTGCATTGTCATGCTGGATCAGAAAAGGGCCAGCACAATTGGAAGCACAAAAATGTCTAGAATATATCTGTGTAACGAGTGGCTGCTGCTGGCAATGACAATGATGAAGACGATGACGTGACGAACCTAAGTGCAGTTTATTTTTTTAGACGTGGAATCCCAAAACCCTGACTACAAATGTGAACAAAACAAAACATAAACAACTTAACTAAACTTGACTTGACTTGACATGACTTGAATTGACTATAGACTTGACTAGACTTGACTACAGACTTGACTATAGATTTGACTTGACTATAGACTTGGCATGACAAGACTATAGACTTGACTGTAGACTTGGCATGACTTGACTATAGACTTGACTGTAAACTGGACATGACTTGACTATAGACTGGACTAGACTGTGGACTTGACTATAGACTTGACTGTAGACTTGGCATGACTTGACTATAGACTAGACTGTAAACTGGACATGACTTGACTATAGCCTGGACTTGACTGTGGACTTGACTGTGGACTTCATTACATTAACAATACCTGACACTAGACAATGGCAAACATGAGGGCTTAAATACAAGGACATGTGTAACAAGTAAACAAGACAACCAATCACAAGACTAAACTATAAACAAGATAACAAGACTAAATGATCTTTAACCAATGAAAAGACAAGACTAATAACAAAGTAATCAAACAATGAACCAATGAAAACAAGACACATGAACAGGGGAAACACATGACAAGATCACATGAGGGAACAGGAAATCACAAGACATGACAGGAACAGGAACTAAACTTAAAAAATAAGACACGAAAACAAGAACAAAACTCATAAACATGACAAACTGTATGGATGAAGGGATGTCAAACCGTAGGCAACTGCGCTTGTTGGTTCTTCAGAGAAGCAGCTTTTAATAGTGTTCATGAGTAGTGCAGCACTTTTAATAATCTTTTAAGCATTATATATATATATATATATATATATAAGCATTAAGCATTATATAATGCAACAAAAGTTATTATAAATGGTTATCTATGGTTAATAGTGAAGAAATATATATATATATATATATATATATATATATATATATATATATATATAGGTTCTTTCTGAACTATAAACAAAACCAGTTTTAAAGGAATAGTTCAAAAATGAAAATTCTCAAATCATTTACTCACGCTAATGCCATCCCAGATGTGTATGACTTTCTTTCTTCTGGAGAACACAAATATTGTTTAGAAGAATATCTCAGATCTGTAGGTACATACAATGCAAGTCAACAGTGTCCAAAACTTTGAAGCTCCAAAAAGCACATAAAGACAGCATGAATCCATATGACTCCAGTGGTTAAATCCATGTCTTCAGAAGTGATATGACAGGAAACTGATCAATATTTAAGTCCTTTTTACTATAAATTCTCCTCCCTGCCAATCACTAAGAACAAAATAAGAAGAGGGCTGTTTGAAAGTGGAGATTTATAGTAAAAAATTACTTAACTGTTGATCTGTTTCTCATCCACATCTATCATTTTGCTTCTGAAGACATGGATTTAACCACTGGAGATGTATGGATTACTTTTATGCTGTCTTTATGTGCTTTTTTGGAGCTTCAAAGTTTTGGATCCTATTCACTTGCATTGTATGGACCTACAGAGCTGAGATATTCTTCTTAAAATCTTTATTTGTGTTATGAATTTTCAGTTCCCTATCTGTCACTCACTCGATATTGTGTCAATGTAGTGACACTAGGGGTCGCCCTTGGGAGCCCCAAAAACCTCTGATCTTTGAGAAAAGGCCAATGGGAATTGGCGAGTGGAATTTGCATGCCACTCCCCCGAACATACGGGTATAAAAGGAGCTGGCTCGCAACCACTCATTCAGATTTTCTCTTTGGAGCCGAGTAGTTGTGTTCAGCAAGCTGAATTACTCTGCCAATCTATTCACCTCGAAAAGCTGTTGGATTTACGGTGCGTTACAGCGGTTTCTCCACCTCGTGCACCGGTGGAGTGCAGAGAACGCCCCTGGGTGCTTCAGCAGCCTAAAAGAGTATATTCTTCCATTAAAAGAGTATATTTTCCTTCTAAAAGAGTGGCACTTATGGAGAGCGTCTTTTTAAAGATGCCTTTCTTTTGTGTTTAATTCCTGGTTGCGGTCGTTATCTCTCTGCTTCCGACGGCCATGATCGCTGTCTCACATGCTTGGGCGCTGCCCACGTGGAGACAGCGTTCGTGGACGGGTCATGTCCTCACTGCGAGAACATGACCATGGCAACGTTGCGGTCGCGGCTTTCCTTCCTCAGAGGGAAAGCCACCCCAGCGGCTCCCCACCTCGGTCCTTCTACCTACGGGTTTGAGGCTGCGTCAGTTAGTACTGGGGGCGATTTGGGGACCCCAATGGGAGCCGCTTTGCCGGGTAACCCCCCACGGACCTCCCATTACCCAGCATGCTCGTTCGCCCCGGTCGAGTTCTAGGATGAGACCGCCGGTTCGTCTCGGGGCTCGCAAAAAAAAATGAGCTGTCGAACGCAGCATCGGAGAGCGGGCTCATCTAGTCTGACACTGAGGACTTGACTGGGCTCCTGGACCCTGACCAATGGCACCTCTTTAGCAGACATCTGTAGAGCAGTGGGCTGGGCAGGGGTATTGTCAGGTACGAACAGGTAAGTGTGCGGGACAACTGGCCGGGTGTACCACTTGTGTACAGTGCCTTTCCCCTCCTGGAGGTGGAGATTTGTACCCCCCCAGCCGTGTTCACAAGACCATGGACCCTGGATGTCCTTCCTCTTTAGCCCTGTGGCAGGCGAGTTCACGGAGAAACTCGATGCCGGCCCAGTATGTGTGCTAGTAGGCCCTGTACTGGGGGTAGGTGCTCCACATGTGCTGGTTACCTGTTTGTAACCCCGTGTGATGTATCTTCCACAAGACGGTTTCCCCGTTGGTAAACCCGTGTCTTCCTTGGGCAGAGTTCCCTCTGCCACTGGTCGCCGTGTTTGTAGAGCTCTGTCCTCTCTGGGTAGGACCTACCATGTTTTAATTACAATTAATAGCGATGTTCGCGCGGCACTTAATGCGCAGACCTCCGCTTTTAATTCCGGGAATGCGGAGGAGCGTAAACAAGCCAGTTATGCCCTCCGAAAAACTATCAGAGCAGCAAACAAATCCTGGTGTGATCAGAGGAATGTACATTATATCAAGTCTTTCTGCTCTCCTGATCTGGAATTTCTCATGCTTCTGTGTCGACCATTCTGGCTACTGAGGGAATTCACAGCGGTCATTATCACAGCTGTGTACATCCCCCCACAAGCCGACACAGACTGGGCACTCAAGGAACAGTATGGGATTATAAGCAAGCAGGAAACCGCGCACCCTGAGGCCACGTTCATTGTGACCAGGGACTTTAACAAAGCCAATTTTAAATCAATTGCACCAAAATACCACCAACACATCAGTTTTAACACACGAGGGGACCGGGTTTTGGACCACTGCTACTCTCCCTTCCGGGATGGCTACAAATCCCTCCCCCGCCCATCATTTGGCAAATCAGACCACTCTTCCATTCTGCTTCTGCCCGCTTACAGGCAGAAACTGAAACAGGAAGCACCCACCCTCAGAACGATCCAGTGATGGTCGGACTAGTCAGACTCTATGCTACAAGACTGTTTTGATTACGTGGACTGGGAGATGTTCCGGTCCGCCTCTGATGACGACATCAAGGTTTACGCTGATAGCATAACATGTTTCATCAGAAAGTGCGTAGAGGATGTTGTTCCATCCAAAACAATACGGATCTACCCGAACCAGAAACCTCAGATTAATAGCGATGTTCACGCGGCACTTAATACGCAGACCTCCGCTTTTAATTCCGGGAACACGGAGGAGTATAAACAAGCAAGTTATGCCCTCCGAAAAACAATCAGAGCAGCAAAACACCAGTACAGGAAAAAGATTGAAGGACAGTTTAACACCACCAACTCTAGAAGCATGTGGCAAGGAATTAATATCATCACGGACTTTAAAGGGAATAAAAACTCCACCGTGAACACCACTGCCTCTCTCCCGGATGAGCTAAATACTTTTTATGCACAGTTCGAGGGAAATAAC
Source organism: Myxocyprinus asiaticus (assembly GCF_019703515.2). Lineage (NCBI taxonomy): Eukaryota > Metazoa > Chordata > Actinopteri > Cypriniformes > Catostomidae > Myxocyprinus > Myxocyprinus asiaticus. The sequence continues at coordinate 5,094,098 of NC_059378.1, read as the reverse complement.
ACAGCCCTCGCAGAGAGAGCTCTCGCGGCCGAACCTACAGAGGTTAGTTCACTCTCCGTCTCTGTAGCGGATGTAACCCGATCCTTCTGACGGGTGAATATCTGTAAAGCCGCGGGTCCAGACGGCATTCCGGGCAGCGTCATCAGAGCGTGCGCAAACCAACTGGCTGGTGTTTTTACGGACATTTTCAACCTTTCCCTCTCTTTGTCCACATGCTTTAAAATGTCCACCATTGTGCCTGTACCAAAGCAATCCAAAAGCACTTGCTTAAATGAATGGCATCCTGTTGCTCTGACCCCCATCATCAGCAAATGCTTTGAGAGACTAATCAGAGATTACATCTGCTCTGTGCTGCCTCCATCACTGGACCCAGTTTGCTTACCGCAACAACCGCTCCACTGATGATGCCATTGCATCTACAATACACACTGCTCTCTCCCACCTGGAAAAAAGGAACACTTATGTGAGAATGCTGTTTGTAGACTACAGCTCAGCATTCAACACCATAGTGCCCTCCAAGCTTGATGAGAAATTCTGGGCTCTGGGCTTAAACAGCTCGCTGTGCAGCTGAATCCTGGACTTCCTGTCAAGCAGACGCCAGGTGGTTAGAATGGGAAGTAACATCTCCTCATCACTAACCCTCAACACTGGAGCCTCGCAGGGCTGTGTTCTTAGCCCACTCCTGTATTCCCTGTACACACATGACTGTGTGGCAACACATAGCTCCAATGCCATCATTAAGTTTGCTGATGATACGATGGTGGTAGGTTTGATCACTGACAATGATGAAAAGTCCTACAGAGCACAACCTCTCCCTCAACGTCAGTAAGACAAAGGAGCTTGTGGTGGACTTCAGGAGGAGAGAAAGAGAACACAGCCCCATCACCATCAATGGAGCACCAGTGGAGAGAGTCAGCAGCTTCAAGTTCCAGGGTGTCCACATCACTGAGGAACTCACATGATCCGTCCACACTGAGGCCGTTGTGAAAAAGGCTCATCAGTGCCTCTTCTTCCTGAGACGGCTGAGGAAGTTTGGAATGAACCGCCACATACTCACACAGTTCTACACCAGCACTGTAGAAAGCATCCTGACTAGCTGCATCTCCGCCTGGTACGGCAATAGCACGGCCCACAACCGCAAAGCCCTGCAAAGGGTGGTGCAAACTGCCAGACACATCATTGGAGGTGAGCTTCCCTCCCTCCAGGACATATACACCAGGCGGTGTGTGAAAAAAGCTCGGAGGATCATCAGAGACTCCAGCCTCCGACCCATGGGCTGCTCTCACTACTACCATCAGGCAGGCTGTATCGCAACATCAGGACCTGCACCAGCTGACTTCATGACAGTTTCTTCCCCCAAGCAATCAGACTTTTGAACTCTTGATCTCTCACGATCAATATACATCGGCACTGCACTTTATTAATCTTATTATCTCACACTGGACTGTCATAAATTATATTCTCTTAACAACACTTTGGCAACTGACTATAAACCGACAGCCTGAATGTCAGTACAGCACAATACAATCTACTGTACATTTTATATATACTATATATACTATTTTTTTTGTATTATTGTATAATGTGTATTCTATATTGTGTGTATTGTATAATGTACATTGTATGTTATTATTTGTATATTGTGTTGTGTGTAATTATGTGTATATTAGATTTTAAACTGTGTTGTATAAATTTGATGTTTATTGTAGATTGGTATATGTCTCATCACTGTCACGACTGCTATGTTGCTCGGAACTGCACCCAATGATTTCACACATTATTGCACTTGTGTATATGGTTGTGTGACAATAAAAGTGATTTGATTTGATTTGACACTTCTAAAGCCTGAGAAACGTGGTATATAAGAATGAAAACTACCATCAGAATTGCAATATGCATCTCAGAAATGATACATAATATGAAACAACATACATTCTCAGAAAAAAAGGTACTGTTTTACAAGTTGTGGCTCATTTTAGGTACTTAATCATACACTAAATACTCATTCTGTACCTTTAAATGTACATTCATATGTTTTGTTTCTCTGAAAAAAAAAAAAAAAAAAACTTGCTTTTTTGTCTTCTTAAGGAAACAAATATAACAAAACAGGGGTACCATCCCGGTGACGGCCTTGTATCTTAAAATATATGTTTTTCTTTCATTTTTTTGAGTGTACAGAAAATAATAACATTTGACTTATTCAGTATTTAAATTAATTAATAAATTAATAATAACAGCCAATTTAGATTGAACAAGTTACTTACTGCATTCAAAATAAATGCAAAGAGACATATTTTTGAAATAGTAGATAATTTTTATTTGCATATCCTTTCACAAACGGCTAGTGCACGCTGCAGTGGTGGCAAGACGTGTACTGGTTTGTCCTGTTAGATCTTATTCAAATGAGAACATCGTCTGATAATATTTGGCCTCATATTTGTCACAGTGGTTGCACTTTGGAAATTAAAAACAGCGAAATATCATAAATTGAAATATCAAATAACAGTCATATATCATATTTTATGTCAATTCTTAAGTTTGTCCTTATTCACTGATTCTGATAGGAATTTAAAGGAGCCCAAATCTCCGATAATCTTTCGGAAACGGGATATTTCATGTTCAGCTCAATTTAAGCGATGTAGTGCTAAAAGAACCGAAAGTGCCGGCGCCGAGCGTTTTGTTTGTATACAGTAACTTCATCTATGCCATGGCATTAAGGTTTGTCTTCACTAGAATGAAACCAGTTAATTAGAAGGGCGTGCCCACATACTGTAATTTTGGCCATGTAGTTTTCAGTACTGTGCAAGGCACTTGTGAAAAATGTTGCATAGTGAGGATGTCTTCAGAAATAATTTTCATTTATCAATTAACATCATACAAAGTTCAGTAAGCTTAAACAAATTTAAATCAATATTTGGTACGACCACCTTTGCCTTGAAAACCAATTCTCCTAGGTACACCTGGACACAGTTTTTCTTGGTTGTTGGCAGACAGGATGTTCCAAGGTCTTGGAGAATTGGCCACAGTTCTTATATCTATTTAGGCTGTCTCAATTGCTTCTGTCTCTTTATGTAATCTCAGACACGATGTTCAGTGGGGCACAATGTGGGGGCCATGCCATCTGTTGCAGGGCTCCCAGATCTTCTATTCTACTCTATTCTATTTGCAAAAGGAATGCTTAGGAGTCTAACATTTATATTTCCTATTTACACACTAAAGCTGAAGATTTAAATAACCATCTTAAGACAAACATTTTTGTGAAACATCTTATGTGCTTCACTTTTTCACAGTACTGTACAGTATATAAAAAAGTTACACTTGCTAAACAGCTCCCTAAACATTGATTATAGAGTATAACCAACAGCAAACCCTTTATGGCTGCTTCAGTGGAATATAAAGGAACACACTGTTAATCCACACGAGCCCTGAGGACAAGTCTGTGTTAAACTTACTCTACGAGGAGCAAGTCACTGCCCGGCATGTGTAGACCTGCACTTTACAAAGGAATAATGAGCAATGGAGGGTTAATCTGGTGAGATCATGGGTAATTAATAGTGGCACTCAACAGGCAGTCAGGCGGAAACCCAACGTTAGCAGCCGTCACCGTAGAGCCACCCATTGGGACCAGGCCGAAAGTATCTCTTCATTAGAATGACATAATCAGTACAAGCACAACGTGAGATGAACTGCCAGGCATTTCATTGAGGAAAATTCTCCATGGGCCTTCCCAGGATTCCAAGCTCTCGCCCAACTAATGTGAAATGGCTTCAAAGTGATTTCTTTTTCTATTTTTGGTTTCACCCATAGCACACTATCAAGGCATCTGTAGTTCATCAGTAGTTTTATAAAAGCCATGGTAGCCTATAAGAATGTCTGGCTTCTCTTTTATTCTTTTATGTTTTTTACATTAGGGAGCCATAACCCATATGGGGTCCACGGCAGTACTGCAGGGTGTCCGCCATTTATCGTTTGATCTTAAACTAATTTTAGTGGGGAAAAAAATGCATTAAACAACCTTAATGACGTTCTTAACTCTTAGAGAAAGAGGAGACATTTTTTTTTAATACTGTATCGCTACTGCTCTTTTTTCCATACATTGAAAGTGAATGGTGACTGAGGCTGTCATATTCTGCCTTACATCTCCTTTTGTGTTCCACGGATGTAACAAAAGTCATATGGGTTTGGAACAACATGAAGGAGAGTAAATGATGACTAATTTGTTTTTTTTTGTTTTTTCTGTGAACTATCCCTTTTTAGTTCAGCTAAATGTTTTATCGTCCCTGCCACATTAAAAAGGTAATATATTACAAAACGGTTGTATTTGTTTACATTAGTTAACATGAACAAATTATGAACACTACTTTTACAGCACTTATTAATCTTGGTTAATTTCAGCATATACAAATGCATTTTTAACATTTGCATCACCATCATTCAAAGCAGCATTCTGAACTAACATGAACTAGCAATTAAGTAAGGAATAACTTACGACGGACCGTTGAATTGTTGAAAAACAATGCACACCCGAGGTGCACCTGGAGTCAATTATTCCGCTTATACCAGTTACCACACCTTAAGACATCATTCAGGGTTTTATCAAAAGACATTTTCTGGTTTTCGTCCCTAAAATGCTCATGTGAGTGGAACTACTTTCTTCCACCATGGATTCAGTGTCTTGCTCTGATACAGCTCAAGCCTTCGTTGCTAGTTTCGAAAACGTCACTTTAGAACTAGCAACGGAGGATAGCGAGGCTTGCACTGCTTTACTGGAGCACTTACTGGAGTAACAAGTTAGTGCATTTGTGCATGTGTGTTTGAGTTTGATTTTGAGGGATCGAAAGAGAGAAGCTCAGAAACTGAGAGAGATCACCTGTGGGATTACATTTATTTGTTGCAGCTCTCGTCAGAAGTAACATCGCTTCAAAATCATCAAGATGTAAGTTTAAGCACTTCTCAGCAGCAGCGAGTGTCGCCATATTTCCGATGTAATCCTTCTCAACTGTTTTCAACCCCACTGAGATAGATGCAGCTGTGCGCTGACATGACAGCTCTATTTTTTGCTCTCGAGTAAGTGTGTGCGTAATGCACATATGTACTGTGTGTCCAAGTGTGTGAGAGCTTAAGAGAGGGGGAGGTGGAGCGTGAGGGTGTTTCCCACAGATATTTCAGATAATATAGAAACCGTTGTGTTGATCAAGTGTATCTAGCTCTGATACAGCTCAAGCCTTCATTGCTAGTTAAAAAATGTCAATTAAGAACTAGCAACGGATGATGTGCTGCTTTTCGGCATTGAAGTAACAAGGTTGTGTGTGTGTGTGTGTGTGTGTGTGTGTGTGTGTGTGTGTGTGTATGTGTGTGCGTGCGAGCGAAAGAGAGGGGGAGGGGTTGCGCGGTGCTTTCCACTTTAGCTATGTGAGGCTGATTAGGGCGAAATACATTGAAACATAAAAAGGTTAACATATTAAAAGTTATTTTGGATAATAGAAACTATTGTATTTATCAAGTCCTGGAGGTGTGGCTCTATTTGTTGGTCATGACACAAGTCTCAATGTGTGTGTGTGTGTGTGTGTGTGTGTGTGTGTGCGCGCGTGCATATGTATGTATGTGTGTGAGCATGTGTAAGTGTGGGGGAGACCGAAATTAAAATAAATGTAGGATGTTATAGACATTGTTTGACGTTCTGAACTGACTTAATTTAACCAGTGTCTTTGTTTATATATATATATATATATTTATTTTTTTTGTTGTTGTTTTTTTGTTTTTTTGCTGTGGTAGCATGTACAGTGTGTGTGTGCGTGTGTGTGTGTGTGTGTGTGTGTGTGTGGATGAGACAAGAGTGAAAGAGAGAGAGAGAAAGAGAGGGATCCCAAGGACGCTTTTCAATCTAAATTAAAATAAATTTAGGATATTATAGACATTGTTTGTCATTCTTATCCGATGTACTCAACCACTGTCTTTGTTTTAAATATTATTATTTGTGTGTGTGTGTGTGTGTGTGTGTGTGTGTGTGTGTGTGTGTGTGTGGTAGCCTGTAGGGCTCTTTGAAATAACTGAAATAACTTGGCGAAGTGATATGAAACCATTATGCAGTCAAAACCTGGAACTACTTCATAGCCATGTGTTTACTTGACAAAAAAATTGCACACCTTATAATGTACGTCAGCTAATCAGAATCAAGCATTCAACAGACCTGTGGTATAAAATAATTGTATTTTAATAAATTAACATGAACTAAGATTACTAAATTTGGTTAACATATTCTGTTATGCATTGTTAGTTCATTATACCTAATGCATTAAAGGAATATTCCGTGTTCAATAGAAGTTAAGCTTAATCGACAACGTTTTTTTTTTTTTTTTTTGCATAATGTTGTATTCATTTCAACTCATTCCTCATTTTCTTTTAAAGTTACAGCAAGGCACTTACAATGGAAGTGAATGTGGCCAATCTGAAATTGTTAAAATACTCACAGTTTCAAAAGTACTATAGCCACAAGACGTAAACAATATGCATGTTAACATGATTTTAGTGTGATAAAATCTCTTACTAACCTTTTCTAAAGTTATCTCCAATTTTACAACTTAAGAATATTATTCGTAAGTTTTTGCATGAAGACGTTTGAAATTGGGACAACTGGCTCAAGCCCCTATTATTTGCAGTATAAGAGGTCCCACAAGCCTCCATGGGGTTCTCCCCATTTGAATTATTGTACGGGTGTTGACCGCGCGGCGTGTTCGAAGTCCTACGGGAAAACTGGGAGGAGGGACCTTCAAACAGCAAAAACTAAATTCAATATGTTCTTGACCTGAGAGCAAAACTCCATGCACTGGGGCAATTGACACAAAATAATTTGCTCCAGGCTCAAGAACATTAAAGCCAGCTGTAGGTGGGGTAAGGGTACTCGGCTATGGGAATTTGCACCGGGAGAAAAGTCTTTGTATTGCTCCCCACATTGAGCTCTAAATTACTCGCCAAGTGGCAAGGGCCCTTTGAGGTCACACATGAGGTTAAATGAACGGATAGAGGTGGAGCACGTCAGATTTACCACCTCAATCTCATAAAACCATAGAGAGAGGCAGTCCCAGTGACTTTGGCGATAGTGGTTCCGGAGAGGGAGGAGCTCAGACCGGAGGTGAACTTAAAAGCCACCGATCGAGTCACCCCGGTCACTTGCGGAGACAACCTCTCACCATCACAAGTCACTGAGGTTGCCAGGTTGCAAGGAGAATACTCCAACGTGTTCTCGCCTCTTCCCGAGTGTACGAATCTCATAGAGCACCATATCGAAACGACCCCAGGGGTAGTGGTACACAGTCGTCCCTACTGATTACCTGAGCACAAAAAAGAAGTGGTTCAGGAATAATTAAAGGCCATGCTAGATATGGAATTAATAGAAGAATCCCACAGTGACTGGGCCAGCTCTGTGGTGCTGGTCCTGAAGAGTGATGGCTTGATCCGATTCTGTGTGGATTACAGAAAAGTCAATGCGGTGTCTAAATTTGATGCGTACCCAATGCCTCGGATTGATGAACTGCTTAATCGGTTAGGCATGGCTCACTTTTATTCGACACTGGATTTAACAAAGGGATACTAGAAGATCCCCTTAACTCCCATGTCCTGTGAAAAGATGCCATTTCCCACAACGTTCGGATTACACCAAATTGTGATGCTTCCGTTCGGTTTGTTCGGGGCCCTGGCTATGTTTCAGTGGCTCATAGAAACATACCAACGCATGGATCACCCGTTGGTATCTGTCTCTCTAGCCTTTTAAGTTCGAGGTGGTCCACAGGCCAGGGGCGCAGATGGCTGTGGTGGATTTCCTCTCTAGAAATGGGGGGGGGGGGGGGAGTAAGTCACAGGCCTGAGTCGGTTGATGGGTGTATGTGGTAATGTGGGCATGGCCAAGCGATGTCTGTGGAGAGCGAGGCCGGGAGAAGGAGAACAGTAAGGATTGACACCTGTGGGCAATTATCTCTAACAGCTGTTTTGTGCTTCAGTGAGAGCTGGAGGGGGATAAAAAGGGTGTCCTGACTGTCGGAGGAGAGAGAGAGAGAGACGCACGCAGCAGTGTTTATGTGTGTGCTTTTGTGTTACACAAAACCTTTTTTGTGTTACACTAAAAAGTGGAAAAATAAAGACTTACGTGTACAGTTTACCCAGCCCTCGCTTCCTCCTTCACAAAGAGAGCTAGTGATCTGTCACAGAACCGTATTATAAAATGTGCTACCAGTCACATTAATATGGAACGCACATCAATAATGGTAATGAAATGGTTATGAATGGTGACTGTGGCTGTCAGTCCCTAACATTCTGCCTAGCATCTCATTATATGTTTCACACAAGATAGAAAGTAATTTCTTTCAGTGACATGAAAGTGAAACAAAATTATTAACAGAATTAACAGAAAACTATCCCTTTAACAATATAATACTCAATTTCAATTTAAAAGGGAAGCCCTTTGATTTTTCCACACATTTTTTTTTTCTTCATTTTTAACCATGTTCTATTATAAAAAATAAAATTAAAATAAATCTATGGTGTGCACATTTGAATATTCAAGCATGTTACATTCATCACAGCCATTCATTATGCAGTGGAGATTAAATTGCATATTCCTCTCAAAACTTGATTTGCTGTGGTCATGGACCCGAAGAACAGCTATTGAATGGAAACTAATCCTCCAATCAGGCAACAAGTGTCAATTTGTTGGCATGAGTGCTGTTTAGCATTGGCGGTTAAAGAGCCTCTCAGCAGCAATATCCTTTATCTGGAGTAGCCGAGGAAGCCCCTCACCCAATTCGAGAATCTCCAAGGTTTGAAGGAGAATTTGAACTCAAGTATGCATTACAAAATCCTCAAACAGAGCCTGACAAGATAACTGTATATCTGTTATGAATAACCCACAGCTGCAATCTTTTATTCAAACAGCCAGTGTGTCAGGTGCAAGAGTGTTTGATTAGATATAGTGAATCCCGAAGGTGCATATCAACCCTGGTTACATTTGAACACAAGCAAAAATTGAAAAGACGACAGTTTAGTCAAATAAAAGCCAGAGATTAAAGAAACTTTGGCAGTGAAGCAGATAATTGATTTATAATGTATTAAGCCCTGTGATGATCAGCGGTTTTGATCAGACGCCAATAGTCGATGTTGACAGTTTTGCCCTCAGAGGCTCTTCCCTTAAAATGTGGTTGTCAATGTGTAAACAGACATTTCTTCCCAGCTGCTAAGCCAATCAGAAGGGTATGCTTTGCATCTATTCATTATCAAGTGAACGTGCTCTGCTGTTAAAAAGAGCTGAGCTTTCTACTGTTTTCACAGGCATACAAATGTTACTCTCACTGTGGGTCATGAGATAGAATTTTGGAAGTTATCTTGAATGCAAAACAAGAGGCCACTGAATGTACTATATCTGTACTCTTTCAGGGAGTTTCTTCAACTTCAGGCAATTTTATGTCCCACGGGTTGATTTTTTATTCAAACAAAAAGATTTCAACCTTTTTCATTTTGTTATAAGGTCACATTAAAACTGACTTGAAAACTTTTCACCAGGCCTTCATTGTTTGATTTTGGTTCTTTTCAAATACCTTTTATGTACAGATTTCAATTTAAACTGTCAAAATCCATTACAAAAATACAAATTATTACACTTGTAAAACTATGGTAATCAAAACAAAGAGTGAAATAAACATTAAACATTTCAATTTTTACTATGTGAAAATAATTTCTTTCAATTTTTCAAAAATTACAACTTTTGCCCCTTATAACATTTTTGTTTTTTTGTTTTTTTTAAATGTTAGTGTACTCATTAACCAAGTTGATAAAAGTGTCAATGAAGAGCATGAAATATGAGACAAGTGATGTTTGAAGAAAACAAAGAAAAATCAAGGTAAATATCACTTGTGAGCAGAATATTTGGTAATACTTTCTATGAAGTAAAGTCTTATATATGTTGTAACTTCTCATAAATAATTGTAACCACAATTATAATACTTACCCATTTATGGTTATACCTTAGAATAAAATGCATTATAACATGACCAACATCAAATTTTATCTTTTAGAAGTTATAATTTATTATATCTATTTATATATATATATTAGGCATGCTTTAAGTAAAGTGACAAAATCAGTGTCTACTTAGTAGCATCCATAAGATTTGTTTACGTGGTTATATATTACAAGACATTATATATGTTTTAATCTTGTAGCTTTACACATGTTTTTCTTCCTACATCAAGAATGTGTGTTCCTTTCCATTATATAACCTTGACTTGTAATGTATTGTATATTACACATTTATGTTATGACTGTATATAAGAAGACACTGCTTTTATAACTTTACTTAAAGCAGGTCAAGACCACTAATACATAATGTATATTACATTACAAATATTGAGAATAAAATTTGATGTTTATTGTGTTATAATGCATCATACTCTTTTAGGTATAACTAAGAATATGTTAAGTGTTATAATGTGCAGTATTGTAACTGTAGTTACAATTATTTATTAGAAGTTGTAACATATTATAAGATGTATTATGAGACATTATGAATGCATTATAATAACTTTACAATGAATTATAAATACGGGCTTCATAGAAAGTGTTATCGAATATTTTTATTGGCTGTCATTTCTAGTCAAGCTGTACTTTTTCTAAATGATGCTATATGTGTGGAAATATTATTTAATTATGTGTATTTAGGATACAAAAATGTATGCTATGAAATGAACCGTAGCATGACAAAGTAGTTGGCCATTTTATTTCACAAAATTTTTTAAAAGGTAATTTGTATCACATTTATTTCCACCACAATACAGAATTTGAAATGTGCTGAAAATGACACTGTGTTGGGAATTTTCATGAAAAAAAACCAAAAAAAAAAAAACAAAACATTGTCAGTAGACAAATAATAATAATAATAATAACAATAATAATAATAATAATTATTATTATTATTATTATTATTATTATTATACTAAAATATTTTTAACTTTCTTAAAGTCTATACTAGTTACCGAATTGTCCAAAGTTGGAGAAACACCCTTAAACAACATCACACGATAAAGATATTTAGTACAAATTACTCGTGTGATATAAGTTCTATAAACAAAAATGTATATTGAATCACTCATATTTCAGATACAATATGGTCAGTTATTTTGCTCTACCAATGAAAATTGTTCTAAACAAAGAAACACAGCATGGTCAAATGCTGCATGAGCAACGCACAGATTGACAGCCTGTCAGAAACGCAGCAAACTGTTGTAAAAAAAACAACAAAAAAAACATCTCAATCATTAATAACCCTTCCGTCCACAAAAAACATCAAACGTTAACCTTCATCTATGCAATAAACAGCTAATCACACAGGAAAGCGACCTCATACAAACAACCAAACCTCTTGGATCCTGTACTGATTCAGTGGGACTGTCTAACTGTTCAGTATGATGTATGAGACTATGGCTAATATGTAAAGTAATATTAATCTCTTTTTATTCTGTCTGGAAAGGTCAGCATTTGCAAAGACAAGTCTGGAGAAAGAAGATGTGTTGCAATGGAGAACAGAAGGTTGAATCAAAGACCATGCTTTACTGTTAGATACGGTCTCAAACATCAGTCCGTACATGGTTAGATCACAGTCTCAGATCTTAGCAGCAGGAGGTACTGTGATCTTTGAAAATATATTGATGTACGGCAAATCCACAGCAATGAAATTTGTCCATATTGTTCTTACTACATGACGCTACTGCTTTTACACCTGAGCAGTCAGTTCATATATATGTTTATGTATGCATATGTGCTCTTTACAGTTTAATTTATTCAGAAATGTCTCTTTAAAAAAAAAAAAAAAAAAAAAAGGTGTTGCTTAAAATGCTAGCCTTTCAAAGGATACTTCATTTGACTGCGAGCACATTCAAAGACAGTTTGCGCACACACGCTACAACTGCTATGAGAGACTGGACTATTTATCTTCAAGAGTTTAGACCAGGCCAGTCGCCAAGGGTGATCATTTGGGGGTCAGTGCCCCCCCCCAAATGAAACACCATGCCCCCCTGGAGCAGGACATTGTCAACTAGTAAATAAGCTTAGAGAAATAATTTTCTCTCTCCATTCACACTTAACAGTATTTGTATACAGCGCTATCTAGTGATGGGTCGTTCATGAACGATTCGTTCATTTTGAAAGAATCTTTTATGTGACTCAGTAGAATGAGTAATCTCAGAGAGTGATTCGTTCATTTTGTGTTGGCCGCGCTTGCGCATTGTGCAACCTCCGTTCGTTTGTTACGTGAGAACTGCATAGGCGCTGAACAGGAAACAGAAATTATTAATTCACCTTTCAACTCTTTTGGTCTGAGTCGTTCATTCTTTTGTCACGTGACAACCGTATATGCTATGCATTGCTCACACAGGAAACAGAAATGATAAGTTCACCTCTTGAGTCTTCTTGTCCAAGTTGTTCAGTCTTTTGTCACGTGACAGCCGTATATGCTCAACTCGGACCAGATGACTCGAGAGGTGAACTAATCATTTCTGTTTCCTGTGTGTGCATAGCGTGTACGGCTGTCATGTGACAAAAGAACGAACGACTCGGACAAGAAGATTCAATCCAGAGGTGATCTAATCTTTCTGTTTCTCATAATTTATCCTTGGCTGCATTATGATTGTTTCCTTATTGGGATTATAATCAAAGTTTGCGTAAGTAGATGTGTTGGGAGTGATTTGTCTATTGAAAATGTAACATTTTAATTTCATTCTGCTAAAATGAACGAAATGACTTGCATAAAGATTCATTCATTTTGCTGAACGAGACTCAAAGTTCCAAGTCAGTAAAATGATCCGATCTTCCCATCACTAGCACTATCAATTTGTAGCAACAAAATCAAACCTAACCAAACACTGATCTCCCCAAGGGTAACCGAAAATAACTGTCATTTAACATAAAACTACATATTTAACACTAAACGGAACTTGAAACAGAATTATAACCCCAAATTACTTATAAATGACAATTCATAGCATCCACAAATAGTCCCCAAACCTTGCACAGACCTTCCACATTAATTATTTGAATGTAACAGCCAGTGGCTAGTCCCCAAGCATAATCAATAACAAAAGTCGAAACCTTACGTAACACGTTATTCCTGCACGCGCTGCAGTCTCAAAAACTAATTTTGGTGGTGCTGTGATTCTGAGTAGTAGCAGTATGGATATAAAAAAGTGGCTTAAAGAATCGAGTTATCATCAACTTTGACCAACATCAACAGGGTGAGGCGGCAGGAGGAGGAGGGAATGGGCCTAACAAGACCGCATCGTCATCGTCATCGTCATTGATAGTACAACAGTTGGGCATGCTTTCGTGAATACTTTCATAAGTGTGACGTTCATCGCGAATGCTAACAATAGTGGAGTTGTAATTAGTGTTGGTTTTATTGGTGCTTCATGGTTTTAGTCATGGAATATGGATTAGTGTGTTGTTCGAATTGCACAGCTTTTGGTGTGGTGATGCATGTTTATATGTTTACATAAATGCAAATAACCTCTGGTAAAATGTATTAATTTATCGCAATTGTTGTAGGCTGGACTATTTTGTTTGTATGGTGTTTTGGTCTGAGATGTTTTATTATAAAACTTGGTCTATTTCGATTAGAACTATTGACTGGGGTTTCTTGCATTGTGGTGTGGACATTGTTTTGGTCTATCTCTGTGTCTCAGATCATAAAAAAGTGTGCTCCCCTTTGAAAACGAAATGCCCCCCCGCTTTATATGTTCTGGCGACGCCCTGGTTTAGACCCTTAACCTCCTGAGACCCCTGTGTGACTGCTGTGTGCATTTTCCATTCCCCTTTTTTATTTGTAACTAGTAGCCCCTAAGAAACATGCAAAAAAAAAAAAAAAAAAGTGTAGGTCCACCTGTGTGGACAGTAAGACTAAGTTGTGAAATTGTAAATAATACCAAGCTATAGAAAGTATTACTTTTTTTATTGTTTATTATGTTTCTAGGATTGTTGGTTATTCATGTTTTTGAGACGTGACATACATTACATCAAAATTAGCATAAATAATTCTGATTCAAAGATTGTCCAGTATCATTCAGTCATTGTCATCCATGTTAAAATAAAATTATACATTATACATTTTGAATCTATGTACTGATTACCATTGTCCCATGTCTGCCAAACATGTTAAGTGGTGTAAACACCGTCTGCAGCCTGAAACTGAACTTTAAATAGGTAGTTTGGATTAAATGCATTTACCTGCATAGAGAGTTATAGAATGCTCCCTTGCTCACTATTAATGAATGACTTAACCTCCAGTTTGCTGTCTGTCTGCACTGGTCTCAGAACAGTTCAGAATGCACCTTATTTTCATTCTAACTCCATATAAAGACTCTGAAAGCAATATTTTTCAGTTTTTGGGTGAATCCATTGATTCTCAATGTGATAATGCACAGTGAATAAAGGATATTTTAACTGAAACTTAGCAAAATGACATTTCGGATTAAACTAGAGACTCTAATCTTTTGAAACATATTTCAGTGTGAAAACCTAATTAGGTTTCTTACCAGATGTAGTTTTGTTGGCATTTCAACCAAACACGAACAAAATAATGTTCTGAAAGTGCCACAATGGTACACTTTAAGGAAATCAACCTACAAAAAGCTTACTTAGAGTCGTCTCTAAGCTTGGATAAGATAATGTTAGCTATTTTAACATTGAAAAAACAACTGCTGATTTCTGAGCATGCTTAAAGCTGAAGTATGTAATGTCTGCGCCATTAGTGCCACCAAACGGAATTGCAAAAATAAACTTTGGTGCCACAGGTGCCACAGGTGCCACTTGGTTTTTGCCCAACTCACGCCATTGGCCGAGTAACGTTGTTGGGGCAGGTCTAAGTGGTTGCTCAAAACAAACAGAGCAATTTTCATAGGGCAACAGAAACACAGTCTTTACAGTTTTCGAGAAAATTAGCCAATGAATGGCTTACTAACAGTTGTCTTTGCATATTAAGCTTGGATAGGAGAAAGTATTATAACACAGAAAAAGTTACATACTTCAGCTTTAATTTCCAAAACTATGTGTTTTGTGGTGAGAATAAAGCGATCTAGATAAAGTTTTTCAATAAAGTTCACTCATGTAAACTTTGCATCTCATGACTTATTCAAAATATCATAACCCCAATATCTGATGTAATACTGAACCGATATTAAGGGCTTAAACCGTACAAGCACATGATATCTCAGGTCACATTTAATAAATAATGAAGCAGTTTCTAGACCATGTGCTTTAGACTTGCAGGCTGAATGCTTAATGTGTTATGTTGCAATAGTGGGTCCGATCAGACAACGCAAGGACAGATTTTGAACACAAACAGTAAATAGATGATAAATATATCAGCACATACACAGAAAACAGTAACTTACCCTGTACCACACGATCTCTCGCAATCTTCCATCTGTCTTGAAGTTGCACTTTAGAGTCACGGTCTCTCCCACAACAACAGGTAGCAAGGGCTCTATCGTTACAGTCAAATATCCTGTGGAGACAAAAGTAAGATATCATTGCAACCATGTTTATTTACATACATTTAGAAAAGAGCCAAATGGCCAGATGCCGATTTTATTAAAGGTGATGGATCATTAAAGAGGGTGATATTTGCACGAGCACCATCATGTTGTAGTCTTTGCACAGCAATTTTTTGTTTTCAGAAATAAACTATTGCACATTGTGATATATATTTATTTATATTCTCTCTATTGTGTTTTGTATAGTATTGTATTATTTATTTCCCATTCTGTAATTTATCCTACATACTGAATGCGCAACAGGTTGAAAGTCTAACAGAAACCACACCACTTTATGCAATAGTAATAATTCATTGTATTATTCTTAAAAATAATTGCATAATTTTGAATTGAAAATAAATTTTGACCAGTTGTCAAAATTTCAACTGCCTGCTCAAAATACCTTCGTTTCCTAGGAAACTAAGGCTTTCACTTCAACATGAATAGATAATGTTTGTTGTGCTGAGTTTGAAGTCTACAAAACAAAACAAAAATCACAACAAGCCAAGTTCTATGATTTTGCATAACAAGGCCACATAAAAACACATATGTACAAACAGAACATAATTATAAACAGAACAAGGGTTATTGCAGTTAAGTGTTAATTATCATATTGAATTAACTTGCATTTTTAACTTCTGAAATCAGCTTGTACACATTAACTCTGTAGAAGATGCCTTTGTTCTGAGAAAAAGGAAGTGCACTTCTAGAATTATTTTTTGTATATTTGTATACAGTATGTTCTAGCTTTATGCTTATCTTTTGAGAGTCTGTGTTCAGTTCTGTGGAACTCAAGCTAGGGATTTTTTTCTTTTCTGCTAACACCAGTGTAATCAAAAACCAAAAGAGAACTTGTACAGTTCATACTGTTATAATATACCAAGATGTGAAAATATGATGGTAAACAACACAAAACCAAAAGGCCTCCAAACTGCTGCTCAAGAGGATTTGCGTTTCTCACCATACCAGAGCACTGTATCAATCAGGCAAAATAATAGTGTGTGTGTGTGTGTGTGTGTGTGTGTGTGTGTGTATATATATGTATGTATTACGGTGGCTGAGGGGTGCACAACCCAAACCCACAAAAAAAAAAAAAACACCAAATTAGCAAAGCAAATACATTTTCTATAATTTACGTTGTGCTGTGGCTTTTCCATTGTGTTGTGGCTTTATTTCATTGTGTTGTGGCTTATTTCTGTTGTGTTGTGGCTTTATTTCATTGTGTTGTGGTTTAATTCCATTGTGTTTTGGCTTAAAGGTGGAGTAAGCAATTCCTGAGAAAGACTGTTTATATTTGAACTCAACACCCAAACATACCCACCCCTCCCTTCAGTGCTCCTTCAGAAGCCCCGCCCCCCAAATTCATGCACGCACAATAGTGTTGTGTGGATCGGTCTGATTTGGATCGGTATTTTTCCATTTACAGAGCCAGGGCTGTGTACAAACACCTGATATATTTTTCAGCGCACACGAAGAATGGACAGCTAGCGGACCGTGAAGAGATATTTGTGGAATTTACAAAAAGTGTATTGGATTAAAATGATTTACTCCACCTTTAATTCCGTTGTGCTGTGGCTTTTCCGTTGTGTTGGGACTTTATTTTGTTATGTTGTGGCTTCATTTTGTTGTGTTGTGGCTTAATCCCGTTGTGTTGTGGTTTATTTCCATTGTGCTTCGGCTTTTCTGTTGTTTCGTGGATTTATTGTGTTGTGTTGTGGCTTGATTTCATTGTATTGTGGCTTATTTCATTGTGCTGTGGCTTTTCTGATGAGCTGTGGCTTTATTTCATTGTATTGTGGCTTATTTCCGTTGTGTTGTGGCTTATTTCCATTGTGCTGGGGCTTTTCTGTTGTGGCTTTATTTCATGGTGTTGTAGCTTAATTTCGTTGTATTGTGGCAGTTTATCCATTGTGCTGTGGCTTTTCTGTTGTGTTGTGTTTTTATTTTGTTGTGTTGTGCCTTTATTCCATTGTGTTGTGGCTTTATTACATTGTTTTGTGGCTTATTTCCATTGTGTTGTGGCTTTATTCCATTGTACTGTGGCTTTTACGTTGTGTTGGGGCTTTATTTTGTTGTGTTGTGGCTTTATTCCATTGTGTTGTGGCTTTATTCCATTGTGCTGTGGCTTTTCCGTTGTGTTGGGGCTTTATTCCATTGTGTTGTGGCTTTATTCCATTGTGCTGTGGCTTTTCCGTTGTGTTGGGGCTTTATTTTGTTGTGTTGTGGCTTTATTCCATTGTGTTGTGGCTTTATTCCATTGTGCTGTGGCTTTTCCGTTGTGTTGTGGCTTTATTCCATTGTGCTGTGGCTTTTCCGTTGTGTTGTGGCTTTATTCAATTATGTTGTGGCTTTTCTGTTGTGCTGTGGCTTTATTCCATTGTGTTGTGGATTTTCTGTTGTGTTGTGGCTTTATTACATTGTATTGTGGCTTATTTCCATTGTGCTGTGGCTTTTCTGCTGTGTTGTGGCTTTATTTCTGTTATGCTGTGGTTTCTTTACATTTTGTGCTGTGTGTTTTCTGTTGTGTTGTGGATTTATTTTTTTGTTGTGGCTTCATTTTATTTTGTTGTGGCATATTTCTGTTGTGTTGTAGCTTTATTGCGTTGTGTTGTGGTTTATTTCTGTTATGCTGTGGTTTCTTTACGTTTTGTGCTGTGAGTTCACTATCTGTCACTCACTCGACGTTGTGTCGATGTAGTGACACTTGGGGTCACTCTTGGGAGCCCCAAACACCTCTGATCTTTTTTTAAAAGGCCAATGAGAATTGGAGAGTGGAATTTGCATGCCACTCCCCTGGACATACAGGTATAAAAGGAGCTGGTATGCAACCACTCATTCAGATTTTTTCTTCGGAGCCGAGCGGTTCTATTCATTGAGCTGAATTCATCCGCCGAGTTCATTCAGCTCTCTCTGCTGGATCTTATGCCGCATTTCAGTCTTCTCCCCCTCTGCATCTGTGGTTTGCAGAGAACACCCCTGGGAGCTTCGGCAGAACATTTAAAAGAGTATATTATAAAAGAGTATATTTTCTTTCTGAAAGAGCGGCACACACAGAACGTCTTTTTAAAGACGCGTCTTTTTAAAATGCCTTTCCATTTGTGTGTTATTTCTGGTCATTTTCTCTCCACTTCCGACGGCCACGATCGGTCTTATGTGTTTGGGCGCTGCCCACGTGGAGACATCGTTTGTGGATAGATCATGTCCTCATTGTGAGAACAGTGACCATGGCAACGTTGCGGTCGCGGCTTGCATTCGTAAGAAAGCAAGCCACCTCAGCGGTTCCCCGCCTCGGTCCTCCTACCTATGGGTATGAGGTCGTGCCGGTTAACACTGGGGGCAATTTGGGGACCTCAATGGGGCCACCTCTGCCGGGTATCCCCCCACGGACCTCCCATTCCCCAGCACGCTCGCTCGCCCCGGTCGCACACTCGGACTCGCACTCAGATCGCTGGTTCATGTCAGGGCAAGTTTGACCCCTCGTTCAGAGCCCGGGAAGAGGATGAGTTATCGAGTGCAGCATCGGAGAGCGGGCTCGTCCAGTCAGACGCAGAGGCTTTGACTGGGCTTCCTCCTTTGGGAATGGTCACCCAGTCTCAGGCTGACGCAGAAATGACTGACATGCTTTCCCGGGCGGCCGCGAGTGTCAGGCTAGAGAGGATGATTGGTTCCTGGGCTCAGGGCGCCACTCACAGCTGCACCCCGCCCCCGTTCCTTTCTTCCCGGAAGAGCATGATGAGCTGACAAGATCGTGAAAGGCACTTTTACTGCCCGGTCCCGATCTTTCAGCTCCCCCGCTCTCACTACCCTCGATGGCCAGGGGGTACTTGGTGATCCCCCAGGTGGATAAGGCGCACGCGGTGCACTTATGTCCGCAGAGCGCCACCACCTGGCATGGGCGCCCGAAACACCTGTCCAGGGCCTGTAGGTTTACGTCGTCCCTGACGGTTAAGGCCTACAGTTCCGTTGGACAAGCCACCTCCGCCCTGCAAGCCATGGCTCTCCTGCAAGTACACCAAGCTAAGGCGCTAAAAGAAATGCATGAGGGTAGTTCTGACCCGGGATTGGTGACCGACCTCACTCTCCGGGCGACGAAGGTCACAGCGCGGTCTCTCGGGTAGATGATGTCCACCCTTATGGTCCAGGAGCGCTACCTTTGGCTCAACTTGGTTGAGATGCAAGAGGCTGACAAGGCAAGGTTCCTTGATGCCCCCATCTCCCAGGTTGGCCTATTTGGCGACACCGTCGAGGACTTTGCCCAGCAGTTCTCGGCGGTGAAGCAACAGACGGGGGCCATACGTCACATCCTACCCTGTTGCGGCGCAAGACCCCACACCCCGTCTGCTCATCGCCAAGGGCGTCCTCCTGCTGCAATGACATCGGCTCCACCGCAGCCCGCTCCCGTGGCCCGGCCCCGGCGTTGAGCCCAGCGCAGGAAGCAGACAGCCTTACAACCTAAGGAAGGCTTCGAAGCGCCCCTGAGACAGGGGACCCAGGGGCAAGGAGACCTGCTACACTGGAGCTGGTAAGCAGACCACTCCATCCCCCGGTGGAGGGCCGGGAGGAGAATCTTTTGTTTCATTTTCATTTAATTGCACCGCATGCCCAAGAGGCTGCGGTACCCAAAAGTTCAGCAAAAGAGCAGTTTCCTTGTTCCCTGGGTTACATGTCTGGTGTGCACGGCCATCATCACGACCACCGTCCACCGTCTCATCTTTGCAGGTATGTCGCACCAGCGGCGGTCCCCGTGTCTCCACGTCTGGCCCTTGGACGGGACGTGGAGTACTTAAGTGGCCTACCACCCACGGTGGTAGACACGATCACTCAGGTTAGGACTCCCTCTACGAGGCGCCTGTATGCCTTGAAGTATCGTCTGTTCGCTAAGTGGTGTTCTTCCCAATGTGAAGACCCCCAGAGATGCGCAGACGGATTGGTGCTTTCCTTCCTGCAGGAGATGTTGGAGGGGCGGCTGTCCCCCTCCACCTTGAAGGTGTATGTAGCTGCTATTTCGGCTCATCACGATGTGGTAGATGGTAAGTACTTGGGGAAGCACGACTTGATCATCGTGTTTCTGAGAGGCGCTAGGAGGTTTAACCCCTCTAGACCATGCCTCGTCCCCCCGTGGGATCTCTCTGTAGTCCTTCAGGGTCTATGGGGAGCTCCCTTTGAGACCTTGGAGTCAGCTGAGTTTAAGGCACTCTCTTTGAAGACTGTCCTCCTGACTGCGCTCACTTCCATCAAAAGGGTAGGGGACCTGCAAGTTTTCTCTGTCAATGAATCGTGCCTGGAGTTCGGTCCGGGTTACTCTCACGTGATCCTGAGACCCCGACCGGTCACAGTAGTGTTCACAGACTGTGATCCCTGGATGACTTTCCTCCTTAGCCCTGTGGCAGTCGAGTTTGTGGAGAAACTCACTGCCGGCTCAGTAAGTGCGCCAATGAGGCCCTGTACTGAGATAGGTGCTCCGCATGCGCTGGTTCCCCGAATGCAACCCCATGTGATATTTTCCACAAAATTGTTTCCCTGTCGGTAAACTGCATCTTCCTTGGGCAGGGGCCCCTCTGCCCCCGGTCACCATGCTTTGTAGAACTCCTCCTCTATGGGACCTCTCCACATGGCATACTTCTGACAAGGCTCGATAAAGACCATGTGATGTATTCCACTCAAAATCCCCCCCCCCCTTTTTTTTGGGCAGGGTGTGGTCTCCGTGGTGTCTTCCCTTTGGTTTATTTCTGTTTTGTTGCGGCTTTATTTTGTTGTGTTGTGGCTTTATTTTGTTGAGTTTTGACATATTTCCGTTGTGTTGTGGCTTTATTTTGTTGTGTCGTGGCTTTATTTTGATGTGTTGTGGTTTATTTATGTTGTGTTGTGGCTTATTTACGTACATGTGCTGTGGCTTTTCCGTTGTGTTGCGGCTTTATTTTGTTGTGTTGTGGCTTAATTTCGTTGTGCTGTGGTTTTTCCATTGTGTTGTGGCTTTATTTTGTTGTGTTGTGGCTTTATTTTGCTGTGGCATATTTTTGTTGTGTTGTGGCTTTATTTTGTTGTGTTGTGGCTTATTTTAATTGTTGTGGCTTTATTTTGTTGTGTTGTGGCTTATTTCTGTTGTGTTGTGGCTTTATTTCATTGTATTGTGGCTTATTTCTGTTGTGTTTTGGCTTTATTCAATTGTGCTGTGGCTTTTTCCATTGTGTTGTGGCTTTATTTTGTTGTGTTGTGGCTTTATTTTGTTGTGGCATATTTTTGTTGTGTTGTGGCTTTATTTTGTTGTGTTGTGGTTTATTTCTGTTGTGCTGTGGCTTAATTCCATTGTGCTGTGGCTTTTCCGTTATGTTGTGGCTTTATTTTGTTATGTTATGGTTTTATTTTGTCGTGGCTTATTTTTATTGTGTTGTGGCTTTATTTTGTTGTGTTGTGGCTTTATTTTGTTGTGGATTATTTTCGTTGTGTTGTGGCTTTATTTTGTTGTGTTATGGTTTTATTTTTTTTGTGGCTTATTTTCGTTGTGTTGTGGCTTTATTTCATTGTGTTTTCAGCTTATATTTGCTTTGTTAATTTACTTATGTTGGGCACTTCTCAGCCACCGTAATATACAGTATTTGGTGTATGATGTAATATGCAATTCACACACAAAAGCATCTTTTCCTTCATTATTTACACTTTAGCCACTTTGCCATCTGCTTAGTTTTGTCTCCAAGTCAGCTTGGCTAAAGCAGCCCCACCCCAAAAATAAACTAACTTCAGCTAACTCCTATTAGTTGCAAATATAACATGCAACTATGCAGTGACTTATTTTTATTTATTTTTATTTTTTTTTTTACACTTTAGGTAATGGAATAGTTCACCCAAGGATAAAAATTATATCATGTACTCACCGTCATGTTCTCTCAAACCTATATTACTTTCTTTCTACCGTGAAACACAAAAGGAAAAACGAAAAAAAAAAAAAAAAAAAAAATGAACAACCAAGTCTTCTACTGCGGAATGTCCCACAGGTTTGGAATGACATGAGTGTGAGTAAATAATGGCAGAATTGTCATTTTTTGTGAATTATTCTTTTAATGATTCTTTGTTAAATGTCCATTTCTCCCAACGTGCAGCATATTGTTCCATTTTTTTTTGTTTTGTTTTTTTTTTTGCCTTGTATTGATATTCTAATGCAGCTTTGTGACACATTTCATTAACAAGAATACGCTGTTCTTGGAAACAAATGATACTTATCCGCATCAGACTAAATGCCTAATTCACATATGCAGATTCTCTGGATAATTCCGGAACAACAAAGCACTTTGTGCTCCCGTTTGAGTGAGCTAATGAGCGTAATTACAAAGTTGATCACGTTTCCGACACACTGAAAAGCACATTTATCAAAATTTTGGGATGCAGACACTAGTGACAAATGGAAGAGATCTTGGCTCTTTAGGATAAAGATGGGAATGTCCTGCTCTAGTGAGCACTCTCTCTATCTGCCTAGCAGGTGGCCTGGATTCTACTGACTGCACAGTATCCATCTATCCAGTGTACCACAGACAGTGAAAGGGGATGGAGGCAGTTTGAAGAGATTCAAAAGTCGGAAATCAATGAGGGAAAACTTTGACTATTTATTTTACTGTATTTTCACATTTATACCAAATCCTAGCACATACCTAATGCATTCAATCCCCATTATTTGAAGGGATAATAAGTATAGAATAATGTGCAGTAAGCGTCACCTACTTGTCCCGGTCTTGTATCACCCTAAAGGGGTTTATTTTGCAATAATGACCAGCTGGCTGTGTATTATCGTGCTTTTTACCCACCCACCTACCTACCAAATCAATGGGTATGAAATAGTGATTTGAGCTGAAACAATTTTATTAGCTTACTTATAGAGGCAGCGGAGTGCTATGAGATACAGAACACGAGTGCTATGTCACACATTTTTCCACCGTCGGGCCAAACTATTCCAGTAGCATTTCTAATTGAGCACGGTGCAGTGCTGTACGATACCAAGCCATTCGTGGGCCAGCTTTTTCAGCAGGGTTACACTCTATCTACACTGGACAAGTCTGGAGATGCGCTGCAACAGCTTGATGCTGTCTACACTGGAAGAGTCAAAATAAAAATATCTAAATGGACCAATCAGCTGTAAGCTCGAGTAGACTTCAGCAACTACTTCATTTTCAACAGAAATCCACTGGTAAAAACATTTACTTATTATCTAATTATTATTATGATGTTATTGTTGCTAAAATGGCATATGCATGTGGATAGAAACAAAATATAAAGAGACCAGAAACATCACAAACTGGCTTTTTAACAGTCAGAATTTATTTCAATATGTAATGGAACAACATTCATGCCAAAAAGACTCACACTTTTGATATTTGGTAACTTAATCGACCATGGACAGCAACACACATGAATCCTTCAAGGTCCTACAGAGCTTTTAGATTAGTACACATTTAATGTTCTTGCTTCTCTCAATGAATTATGCATTTTGCCCAAACCAACATTTGTTGCCGAGTGCTCAAACAATTGTGTCAACGTGCATTGCTTCAAAAACATTATGCCTCAGAACACATAAAATGGAATTATTCTGCAGACCAATTCTGTTCTTTTCAATGATCTGTCCATCTTGAGGTCTCAATTAGCTCTTGTCAGATAAAACAGCTCAATTGCTCACCGCATCGGCCAAGGCCTTATCACTGTGTCAGCCTGACAGAATTGATTTGGCAATTCTGTACATTTATCTCCGTGGAAGACAGACCATCTCACTCTGAAACTCAAGGGAAATAAGGGCACAAGGATTGGAACAAATTCCTGCACATTTGTGCCCTCGCTTAGCTTTAAAATTCACAAACTGTGATGGAGCCTGAACCCCAAGAAATCACTTTCTCTCGAACTTTGCTAAGGCCTTTGCCTTCTTGAATTGGAGTCATTTCCTGGGCCCAAAAGAAATGGGTTTTCATTATAGATGGATTGCTGAAGACAAAGTGTACAGAGGTAGTTGACAAATCGACATTGTCATAATTTTAGGTTAAAACCTCTCTCTCTCTCTCTCTCTCTCTCTCTCTCTCTCTCTCTCTCTCTCTCTCTCTCTCTCTATCTATCTATATATATATATATTTTTTTTTTTTAAGAGAGAGAGTTTTTAGACAATATAACTGGTCACCATTTTTCAACCAACTCATTGATACCCCAAGTCATTTCAATTGTCCTGTGGTGAGAAAAGTTAATTAAAAAAATGAATGTACAGAAATTCCATGTAGTCTCTCAATGAATATGTGTTCATGAAATTGCATGCACAATTATTATTATAATAAGATAAATAGTTTTAGATGGAATTTAGTGTAGCACAATGCTGACAATTCAAGGTATTCAGGTACAGTATTTTGGCACATTGTTTACAACAGTACAAATATGTAGAGCTTTAGCAGAGCTTCGAAGAGCTTATTTTATCCTTATTAATGTGGAAAACCACTCTTTCTCTTAGGTGGAGGCATCAAACCACAGGACTGAATAAATGAAAATGAAAACTCTGCATTCTTCTTAATTTAAAATCAAAGCTGGAAAAAAGTCTTATTAACTTCCCGTTGGGGTTCAGATTAGCTAAATATCCCTGAGAGATTGTTTGTTTAAAATGGATTTAGTAAGGGACTCAGTAATTGCTGACAAAATAGTACAGTACTATTCAACACACTCTCACGGCGAAATTGTCTGGATTCATACGACTTTTCTAAATTTGGCTAATTCGTATAATATCGTGTGACTGCACTCATTTGAATTCCTATGACTTTCACTACAGCCAATGACATCGCTGGACATCATTTCCATCTAATACGCAACAATTACTAGCTTCTGTCACACACAACAGCTTCCTATCATGTTTACCCACTCTACTGATCAGTTAGGTTTAGATAAGGGGTTTGGGTAAGGACATAATATTAATAAGTATGTCCTTAATGCCTTACTTCCACATTTGACATCCGGGAATTCGTCGTACGAGTTTATGCGAATAACATCGTGTGAGACCATACAAAATAGCCAACTCGTAAATTATGTACGAATTTTCATGAGATCAGCTTAGTACTATTAAAAAGATATATTTACATACTGTATATAAGAGCTGTCAAAATTAACGCACTAATGAGTAAGATTAATTGAAAAAGTTTAACATGCAAATTTTTCTTAATCACGATTAACACATTTACCGTTAATACAGCATAAACCAGCATAAACACTGTTCGACAGGGCGTAAATTTTGCGATGTTTCTGCCCGGAGTCATTACACTGATGCACACACCACAAAAATACACACAACAGCGCTTTCCGGTCAGTGATAACATGATGGAGAAAGGAGATTTTAACTCTATTTGTTGTACAAAACAAGCCTAGATGGAACTTGTGACAGTATTTTTCAGCCTTAGTAAGGCACATTTTAATTACCAAATCATAACTATCACCAAAATTAAAAGACGTTTTTGTCTGCAAGCACTTTTCATGTGGAGTTCAAAGCAGCGCTGACACCTTGACGTGAATCATGAACAAATGATTGCTGTAACAAAGCGGATAGCCACAGTCTGCCAACTGATTAATATTGTGAAGGATGAGAGTTTAAGAGATTTAATGCCTATTGCAATGAATATCCAGCCTATGTGGGGACAAGTTCTTTCAATTAGTCAAACTCCCACTTAGACTTTGGGAATTTATGTAACTTAAATTAGTGCTACTTTAGTGCAATTCTAACTTTATTCTGTGGAAGGCATATATGTATATATATATATATATATATATATATATATATATATATATATATATATTTGGGCTGTTGATTTAACACGTTAATTCAGTGAGATTAATTATATTAAAAATAACGTGTTAAAAAAGGGGCAGTAAGCGAACCTCACTGTATAGGCAACGTGCAGCTTTCACAGTAGTGATGGTAAGTCCAATTCATTTCCATGAACCGGTTCCAAAACTGATTCAGCAGTTCTTTTACGTCATCATGTAATGACATCACTAGCACGTAATTCTAACATCCAGAAGTCATGGTTTTCACCATCAAACATTTAAATAAAGCCATATGTGAATGCACAGTGCTGATTATTACCTTTTATTCAATTAAGTTATAATAATAATGGCACTTATTGTCATCAGTGTTTCATTCTGTGATCCTGCATGTCGAATACGACTGACAAATATTGATTACATCTTGGATGCATTTCCTACATTAAAGTTTTGCACCTAAATCACCCAATACAGACACTGATGTACAAACACAGATATGTTCTAGGTGTTTAAAATTTTATTTAATAAAACTAGTCATAAGAATATTTCCAGTACGTATTGGTTGTTATTAAAGAAACGTACAATTCACTCCATGCTCATTCATGTCCTTGGTACACGCAAGCTCATAGGATCAACAGCTCCCTCATCAGACTCCTCAGTAATCTTCGGCACACTTCGACAGTTTTGCACTTTCAGTTCTTTTTGAGTCGGACACATTCAAAGAGCTGACTTTCGATTCTGCCCTTAGGTTTGATTCCTTCATTTCAAATGGCTTCTTTGGTTCAATAACCGGTCTAGTAACTCGGAAGAGCCACTTGCCTGTATTAGTAACATCATCAAGTAAAAATGCCTAGGCTACTTAATTCTCTAGACCTTCATTTCAAATAACTGTAAAGAATTCAAAAATAACACAGAAACAAACATCTGTAGGTTTTTATTTGGCTACTGCCATTACCATCTCAACACATAGCAAGTCCTCGGTAATCCTCTGCAAACTACGACAGTCAGCGGGTCCCGGCTCATTCGGTTCTTTTTGAGTCGGACAGTTTGACGTGCTGCGTAGCCAGTACATTTACTTCAGCTGTGCATCTTGTGTCATCAACCCAGAACTAAAGTTCGATTCAGTTCAATGTTGTGAACCGGCTCGACTGGTTACTTGCTGAGAATCGGCTCAAAACAACGATTCGTTCAAGAATTGGACATCACTATTACACAGACAGAGAACAAACCACACTTACCGAGAGCAGACAACACAAGATGAGAACACGTTCTTGTGTTCAAACACAGTTTGATGAAGCACAAATCCGAATGAAAAGAAAACATTTTGAATAGATAATTTTATGCTTATTGACAAACTCATTGTTCTATGCCAGGGGTGTCAAACTCGGTTCCTGGAGGGCCACAGTCCAGCAGAGTTTAGCTCCAACCCTAATTAAACACACCTGAAGCAGCTAATCGAGGTCTTCAGGAGTGCTTGAAGATTACAAGGAGGCATTTTGGAGCAGGGCTGGAACTAATTTCTGCAGGGCTGCGGCCCTCCAGGAACTGAGTTTGACACCACTGTTCTATGCTATGTGTGATGTTGAAAATTATAAAAAATAAAAAAATACTAAGAGAAAAAAATTAATGGGCATTCTTGGAGGACAGTAACATCACACATCATGTCAATAGCCCATGTGTTAAATTCCAAACAGTTTAATGTCCACCATATGAAACCAAAACTCTTGCACTACATTCAAACTACTGTATTAAGGTTGATTTAGATCAGTTTAGGCCAGGAGTCTGGTATCCTTAGCTGCTACATTGTGAATGATGTATACAGGTCTGGATCCTCACTTTGAGGTGGTCTGCAGTTGAAAAAACGTGTGAAAAAATTCTCTTTGAGGTCTATAGCTGCACCACGACGTGCTTGTTAAAGATTCTTAATTTAATCATCACGCTCGAGGGAACTCTACGCCGGAGGAGATTTGAATGGATAAGCCTCAAGAGCTACAGGTCATTAAAAAGAGCTGAGGCTCTAACATAAAATCCCTTCCACTTAGCACCCATACGTCCATAAAGAGCTTTGAAAGGGTACGTCAGGAGAAATTGGTACAAGAAACATATACGTTCTTATGTGGTATTTTTATTTAAATGTCAAATCTTTAAGTGAGGTGAAAATAAATTACTCAAAGAGCTTGAAGATCATCACTTAAAAGAAAAAAAAAAAAGAAAAAAACAGCATATGTGGAACACGAGTTATTCTGGCTGAAATATGTTTGAATCATGCTATTTTTTTGGTACATATTTTGCACATTTTATATAGTTGGTGGTATAGTGGTGAGCATAGCTGCCTTCCAAGCAGTTGACCCGGGTTCGATTCCTGGCCAATGCATTGCATTGGGCAGTGGTAGCTCAGAAGGTTGGGGGTTCAAACCCCAGCACTGCCAAGATGCCACTGTTGGGCACTTGAGCAAGGCCTTTGACCCTATCTGCTCCAGGGGTGCTGTATCATGGCTGACCCTGCACTCTGACCCCAGCCTAGCTGGGATATGTGAAAAAGAAGAATTTCACTGTATATGTGCAAATGTATAATGTGTGATAAATAAAGAAAATTATTAAATTATATATATATATATATTATTAGGCATGTAACAATACACACATTTCAGGATATGATGCAAAGCCTTATGATATGAATAAAATAAAATAAAAACAACGCCCACAAATGTTCCACTCAAACTTATTCAAGGAGTCAACATAAATGTTTTTTAAATCATAAATGACATAACACTGTCTGACATTGGCAACCAAAAGTAGAGATCTATAATAAAAGTAAACTAAACAATAGAACTGCATTTATTTTGTTTGATTGTAATGAGAAAAACTAATTAGAACTCACAATTTTCATGGTTTTCTTGAGAAAAATGTGTTCTACACTCAAGTAATTTATATCTGTTTATCAGTTTTCACAATAAACATAGTTTCAAAGCAGTTTTATAGAAAATCATGCCTTAATGCCTTAAAGCCCCCAGTGATCATGCTGAAGTGACTGTAGCAAGGAAAAAACTTCTTTCAATGTTATTCAGTGGTGAAAAAAAAAAAAAGAAAAAAACTAGAGAGGAACCTGACCTCTGGTTTTACAATATATGTACATAATCCAATATTATTTAGTGGCTTGAGTAAAGGCACACGTAATTTTTTGGCCTCTTCTTCTCTTTCACGTTGCATGTAAACTTTACAGGTGTTATTACCGGCTTATAACATGTGCACAAGTGTTGTGCTCATACGTTTACATTTCAACTTCAAAACCAGAGAATAACAAGTGTCATGTAATCGCAGGTTTCTTACATTTTTCAGATTTGTGAATATGCTTGTTTGTATTACTTATGGGCGTCTTGATCAGTTTCATGCTCCGTGTCCTCTGGAGAGGTTGGCTGTTAAATGCAACTTTGCTGCTGCTGTGTTTCTGCATCGCAAATCCACCGATTTTCGTGGTGATGTCAGCATAAATAAAATGACATGTTTGATGTACTGTAGCGCCGGGACATGACACCGTTGTTTGGCAAATTCGACAAGCTGTAACACTACAGTCTACTTGGCATTTGCCATCGATCTTCTCGCCTATGTGCTGTAGATATGTTGCTTTTTCATCATGTGAGCGCTCAGCGCCCCCACTCCCACCGGGGAGGAGATTGTTTTGCAGATCTCAGTGTTGCGCAATACTCAAACCAGCCCATCTGGCTTCAAAAATCATCCATGCAATTATCTAATCAGCCAATCATGTGGCAGCAGTGCAGTGCATATAATCATGCAGATACGGGTGAGGAGCGTCAGTTAATGTTCACATCAACTATCAGAATAGGGAACAAATTTGATCTCAATGATTTGGACCGTGGCATGATTGTTGGTGCCAGTTGGGCTGGTTTGAGTATTTCTGTAACTGCTGATCTCCTGGGATTTTCACATACATCAGTCTCTAGAATTTACTCAGAATGGTGCCAAAAACAAAAAACATCCAGCCTTGTTGATGAGAAAGGTCAACAGAGAATGGCCAGACTGTTTCAAACTGACAAAGTCTACAGTAACTCAGATAACCGCTCTGTACAATTGTGGTGAGAAGAATATAATCTCAGAATGCTATTCTGAGATTCTGGTTGGTGCTGTTTTGTACCTACACAATATTAGGCAGGTGGTTTTAATGTTGTGGCTGATCAGTGTATATACTGTATATACTGTATGCACTGTTAACCATTACTCTTTTAAAATTCAAATGTGACAGTTTTAGAGAAGCACCATGATCACGGCTATGGTGGCTGCCTCTTTAGTTAGCAGTTGTCTATGCCTCTGTTTTTGCATGCAAACTTTGGGCGAAAAATTGCTATGAGCAGGATGGCGTGATACAGCGTGACTTACTGATATGGAAGGAGCCATGAGCTGAGGGATTGTAAAATAGCTCATTACATGGACTGTGCACTTGGGCCTGAGCGATACATATTTCAAATACTTTTCCCTACAGCGATGTCCAAGCCAAAGGTCCCATTTTCATGAGCCTTCATAAGAAATCACAGCTGGCAAACAAACTGTTTTAATGATAACAAAAACCGCCACAGCGTGTTTTGAGGGAATCACTGATTCTCCAATAACTGCACCCACGGGCGAGTGGTCAGGCTTGGCTGAGCCACGAAGCCTCCGCTGTTGCTAGCTTAAGGAAAGACCATGGCTGGATTACCCAATTACACGCAGTGATGATGAGGGGGCTGCACTAGAACTTCACTTGTGTATTGAAGTAACCGTTAACAACACAGGCAGTTTCTACCTCACTGCTACATGTTACATCATGCATGGCAGCCTACGACTCAACGGTAATTGAATCAACCTCATAACACCATCCTGTAGAAATGCTATCAGTCATCTTGAATTCTCCCCAGTATGATTTGTCTTCATTGCCATAGTCATGTCGAAAACTTAATGAAAATACTAATGAGGCTGATAGCAAGGACTGCTAACATGTGGGCGTTCATCATAACTCAAGGTAGTGCATTGCTTACAGTTGAATGAAGGACACGTTCAATGTCTAGTCCAAGACCACATTGGCATTCAGAAAGGTACCACTAAATGATTAAAAACAAAAAATATTCCAGGCACATACCTCCGTCTGAATCCCTGTCAGACCATCTACATATCACCAAAGAGGGTTTACTTTCACACTAGAGGTAGGGGAAAAATTGATGTCACAGTACCTTCTCGATTCTGTGTTGATACCAACTTGATTTCATAGAAATAGTAATGGGCCCAGTTTGAAAATCCCTGCTCAACTTCTATGGCTCTTTGATGCAGTAAAACAGGAAGTTCAGCACTTGCTTAAAAAAAGATGAATGTGAAACAAGTGTGTAAAAGGTCACCATTTATCACCGTTTTCAATCGCAACACACTTAACATAAAGAATCACAATATGTTTGCATCATGACCCAGATATCCAGCCTAATGTCATTAAAATTACATGACTGTGACAAATGTTTTGCAAAAAAAAAAAAAAAAAAAAAAAAAAAAGAAGAAGAAGAAGAAATTACATGGTTCAATACATGTATTAATGCATTTTCAAGGAGAACTGTCCATTGTGTTGTTTTAAAAGAGAGTTAAATGATCTCCCAAACAGATGAGGTTTTTAAAGTGAAAGCTTTAAATCAGAACCTACCTCCCTACTTTAAACTTTTACCAAAACCTAACTGATAGTGTCATGAAAGCAAATGTGAAATGAAAAATGCAATTTCTGAAGCAACCACGTCATTTTGTGGTGCATCTATGACAATTTCGGCTCACATTTCGACTCTCGTGCACTTCAAGACTCTTGCAACTAGATTATGTTAGAATAAACTTGTAAATGTAGTTGGCTTATGCAAACGTTAAAATGTATCGCCTTGCAAGTCATGTGCTAAGATGTCATAAGATAGCATTAAGTGAGGAACAGAGCAAAAATAACTGTTTATGAACTGATAATCTGCCATTTTACTCATGATTTCTGTGAAGGGGAATAAAAGTCATTTTGTTGTTGCACCACTACTGATTATTTCACCAGCAATTCTTCTGATGTCAAAAAACTGTAAACAGTCCTAACCACCATAACTCACATCACATAACTGTCTGAGTGAGTGAGCATTCTCACTGTTTGGTGGACTTCTGCTTGTCAATGTGAAATTGAGGGAAAGATACAAAAATACCAAACCAGCTGCCTATAATGTGATTTCCACAACCTTCATCATCATGACCACTCTTTTCACGGTCAACATTTAGGAGTACACTAGCATATAAATTAGCATTCAACCGTTAGTGGATTTTGCAGATACCGATAACTAAGGCGGTGGAAAAGACAGATAACCAATGAATCGACCGATCATTTTTACAATCAATTTAAAGAATGTTGAAAAAATGTCTTAGTCATCCCTTCCTTTGACCAGCATACTCCAATATGTCCAAAATGAATAAAATCCTAGATGCAGTTTATTGTTCAACCTGCATAGCACAGGGCTTTTAACTACAAACAAGTCAGAAACACACCGGGGACTCTTATTTTGAAATGATGGAGAATTGGCTCCTTTACAATGCTCTGTATTGAAGTATTTAACAAATTAAGCTTTTTATAACCTACAGTATATATTCACCAGATGAAGGGTTTTGTATATATATAGAGCATATTTCACCAGTTAAGGTTCAATAAGGAATAAGGTCTATTATTATTCACAAGATATGAAGTTTGGAGATGTATGTGCTGATGGGACATGTTTCCATATACTCACAGTTTCTTTTTTTTTTTTTTGCATGCCCTTGCACCAATTTATATCACTTAACTATCTAATCAAAATAACTAAATATGCAAAAAATATATAATATATATATATATTGTCAGATACAGCAAATCCCAACAAGGTGTCAGTGATTGTTTTTATTTAAACTCTTCTGCTGTTATACTGTAGAATCCTCCAGGGCCAGCCACAAAGTAAAAAAATAAAAAATAAATAAACTATCAGCAACTATTGGCAAAGATTTTTGCTAATAACCGATAGTTCCAAAAAGCAACTATCGGCACAAATTAATCGGTAAAACTGATATATCGGTCTACCACAATAATAAATGGCCCCAGAGCTAACAGACATGAACTAAAAGCAATTTTCAAAACTCCAATCAGTGCGATTCATGCCATTATGCCTATCATACATTACATGGCAGTCAACTAGTAATACCAACTGACAATTTAAAAACACGTCCACGCACAAAAGCCAGAACCAAGGAGGTCTAACACCAAGAAAAAGCTCTCTAATAATATTTGCGGTTTAAATTTTGCTTGCAATAAATGTAGTTTTGTGAGGGTAAATGGTTACTTTTCAAAACTTGATCCGACACTGAATGCTCAAGCAGCCTAATTTACACTTAGAAAACTCCTGATGTTGCTATAACAATTCAAAAAAGCACTTACCAATTTGCTTGGAGTGACAATCAGCCCTCTTTTCCTGTTTAATTAATCAATCGTATGAGCATGCAGAACATATCAGGTTTTTAAATCCATAAGGATCTCTTTCTCAGTGGTGATGTGGCAGTGACTGCCGACTCGTCAGCAAGATCTCGCGCTCTTCGCTTTCAAATTACGTACATCACTTAAAGCATGATTGTGTCACTCAAGGCCAGCTAGAAGGCCTCAACTGGGACATATTCTAAAGACCACACCTACCAAGAACAAATAAATCAATCTGAATGGCTGATGAATCTGACAATCTGACTTTAGATGCCCATTCATTTTCACTGAATTCTGTGGAAATTCTGAAGGCCTGACGGGGTGGAGCTCAGACTCGCTGCTTCGATTAAGGAGCATGGCTTCAGGCATGCAATTTGTGAAACCGTTGTCACACTTGTAAGGATCGAGGAATAAATTCTGATAGGATAAACTTTTTTTTTGCTATTCGTTTGTAGATGAATTAGGAGTGGAAAGCGATTGAAAATACACAGGCAAAAAGGTCAATGAGAATGAAAGGATGAAAAAATATTTATTTATTAGGCCTGTTACGCCGGCAGAGAAGGCTTTGCTGGCCCTGAGAAATCGCCACGGAGAATCTGCCTCCCCTCAAATCATCGTCATGCTCCTATAACCAGCCCAGATCCAGGTTAATGAAAGAACTGAGTGGAAAAGGGTACTTAACAACCAACCGCGTGTGATGAGGTGCACCGGATGCTAATAATGCCTTGTCACCACAGCCATAAATGCAGCATTACATCTCTCCTTCACAAAGACTTGTCCTTGTTGGTGCATGCACAAAGTCCTTGAGGTCAGGATTAGGAAGGTCACATCACTGTGCCTCTGCAAAACTCAACCTTCACTTCCTTTGGCACAATAAGGACAACATGCCCCTTTCACACCACTGCCTCAACATTATCTTCATTTTTATTTTCACGTATTTAAATGGTCTCTCTGAGGCGTGTCTTCAAGCCAATTTTTAAAAACTTTTGACAGATCAACTGAAATTTTCCAGTTGATGCCAAATCCAGTATTCTTACATATCAAGATTTGTGACTTACAGTATGGCACAGTGTCAATAAAATGCAAAGCAATCTCTTCAATAATCAAAATACTTTTTGAATGTAACTGTATTCTAATTACCAATGATTTAAATTGTAACTGTAGTGGAATACAGTTACTTATATTTTGTATTTTAAATACATAATCCCGTTACATGTATTCCATTACCCCCCAACCCTGCGTGTGTGTATATATATATATATATATATATATACACATCTCTACACTTCAAGTGGGTCGCGCAAACACAAAGTGTTCGGCTTTGCGTTGTTCTCTCCGTGCAGGCCTACTAGCAATAGACAATGGTGATCTCTTCTGAATGTGTTGTCATTTCCTTTTAAATTGAGGGTTACTCATATTTTCTTATGCATTAAGGCCTTTATACTGAGTTTACTTGCAATTTACCAGGTCCAATTCTCCTTGTACGATATTAATTTCTAACTGGAAAGTAACTTGGTCATGTTGGCTGGCTGAGTTCCAGCTGCTATTGCGTTGAACAGCTCCGAATGTTGCCCTCCTCGTTCACTCTCACTCCAAGGAATTACATTATTGTATTCTTATAAATCTATGCATTAATGCCTTTTTACGGAATTTACTTGCCATTAGAGCGGTCAAATTACCGAATTGGCAGAAAACTGCCACTACTGCTTGGTCATTCCAGCCAGCCGCTATTGCATTAAAGAGGCCTGAATTTTGTGCTATCATTCCAAAAAATAGGCTACATAAATGTATTAGTATGGATGTATTCTAATGTATTACCACCTTTATAAGGAATTTACTTTCGAATAGCCTTATTTTCAGAATTCGGTGTTCTTCACTTAGCCAGTCACCATGCTACAGCTTTCTTTCAGTGAATATCATACAAATAGAAATGGACCTTGGCCCCATTTCCCAGTAACAATTAATCTTAGTTAAGAGTGTTTTCTACGAGCAATTGTAAAAATTTTACATTCATAATTTTTTACATGCCTTTCCTAAAACTGCACCTAACATGAACGCGCGGGGATGCAAGGCGCTACTGTGTGCGAGGTGCTGAAATGTGACCATATAGTATGCCTACTGCTCATCATTGTAACTTCATTATATTTGTGAGTAACTTTATAAACATTTGCAATTTACATCGCTGGAAATAATTAATTACACAATTGCATATTGTTTTGCAATAACTTTGTGTAGAACTATCTATTTATTTTACACAATCACTGCTTCGTTCATCAGGGGTGCATTTTTTATATTTTGTTTTCACGAATTGCTCTGTTGGTTGAAATGAAAGTTTCCAGGATCAGTGAAGACAGTGGATGCCCTGTGTATGGTCCTGCCAATGACAAGCATTAATTTAATATAACGAGGTTCACCATTATTGCAGAGTGCACAATAAGGAGATGCGTGGAAGCTGTGCTTTAGGGACATTCAGAAATCAAAGGACTGCTTTTTACTCCCAAAAGTGATAACGCTAACAGCAATACTACACAACGCGTGGTGCGGTACTACACAATGCATTGTGCGGGCGAGAGCGCCCTTGGGTGTCAGAGAGGATGAGGAGCCAATATATTTAGATGATTTTCATGCACGGCAGCAAGTTATTTACTTTTTCCTTCACTCACTGACATAGGTATAATGATATTAAATGATCATAACATTTAGCTATATAGGTATTTCAATTGTATTACGTGTAATATCACAATTGTCCTGCAGGTGTCTGCATTAGTCTATGTCCTTACGATGTTCTTATTGCTCTATGATTACTCCAGAGCACTTGTAAATCTATGAGCATTTTCAAGTACTACTTAAGTTCTGATGGCTTTGGGAAACTGTCTGCAAAACTAAGATGAATCTGAAGATGGATTCTTCAATCTACTAAGGCTTAAGGTGATTTTGGGAAACGAGGCACAGGTAAATTGCAAGTATACGCTCTGTATAAAGGCCTAAATACATAAAAAATATAGTATTATTTTATTAATAATAATAATAATCATTTACATTAAGCAGATGCTTTTATCCAAAGCAACTTACAGTACACTTATTACAGGGACAATCCCCCTGGAACAACCGCCTTGCTCAAGGACACATTGGTGGTGGCTGTGGGGATTGAACCAACAACTTTCTGCTTACCAGTTCAGTGCTTTAGTCCACTATGCAATAATAATAATAATAATAATAATAATAATAATAATAATAATAATAATTAGGTTTGACCCCCGCTAGCCTTTTAAATTCCTCAATGTCCATGCAGTAATAAGCAGCCCCTTCCCTAACCGACACCCCCGCGCTAATGGTACAGCCCACAGCGCAACTTGCGAGACAAAAAATGGAAAAAATAGAAAATTGGTGATGAGTCAGATATTCCAAAAATCATTTCTAAAGTCACAATTTAGAAAAAGTACAGCTGAAGAAAATGAGAGAAAAGATCAATTACGCATTCATGAAGTAATCGGGAAATCAATTTTTGCATTTGGATTGGTATGGTCTGAAAAATGAATTGTAAAGCGTTACACGGACCAATTCTGAACTTCAAATACTAATCTCTTAAATTAAGATTATAAACAACGTGTTCCACAGGGAAAAAGTATTTAATAAGTGTTCTTATTTTATAGTATAAATATCTAAACATCTTTAAACAAGAAAAAATACTTAAGAAGCAGAATGACAAAAGATAGCATAAGTCTTGCTTTAAAAAAAAAAAAAAAAAAAAAATAAACATAGTGGAGTTTATGCTTAAAACATGAAAAAACTATTTGCCAAAGGATTGAGGGGGCAAAAAATGGATTTATGTAAATGTAAAACAAGTTTTTTTTCTTACCCCATTGTCAAAGTTTTTTTTTTTTTTTTTTTAGTTTTTTTATTGTTATAAGCATAAAAATGTGCATATTTTGTGAGATTTTTCTGAAAACAAGACAAAAAAAAATCTTATAATAATTTATTTTGTTAAAAGATATTTGGAAAATAAGACAGAACTAAAGACAGAAATAAGAATTTAATATAGTGCAGAATGCTCTGTTGTAGGACAGGGCAGGATTTATTTGCTATAACAGGCAGGAGTTTTTCAAGCCCTTGTAATAGTTTTGCATTCCCTCGCAATAAATTTACCATGTTTTTATTATAGTAACCATATGTTAACCTTGATATTCATAGTAGAACCACAGTAATAATACAATAAAATTAAAACTATGGTAATAAAAAGCATAAGTTTGTGGTTATTATGGTTTTACAATGCAAAACTATTAAAAAAAATAAAAAATAAATAAATAATAATAATAATAATAATCCACCCTGTCCTCTATGGGGCTCCATACTGGCATGTTCTAATGTCACATTTTTTTTTTTTTTTTTTTTTTTTTTTTGTTAAATGTCTCAAATTCCAATTCAAATACTTGAATCATTGTTTTTAGCTCCACAGTAGAGCGGTTCCCTCATACATGCTCCATGATAACTTTTTTTAATCATAATTCCATGTAAATTATGATTAGTAAATTATAGCATAATTCCAAATATATTTGAAAATGTATTTGCACGCAAATACACAGGAAACAGTTTGTGGACTGAGGAATTTTCCTCCTGCTATCACCTTATGAAACAAGTGCAAACTGCAATCATGAGTTTCACTGTTGAAATTTAATGTGACACAGTTTTAGAGAAGCACCATGATCATGGCTATGTTAGCTGCTTCCTTAGCTAGCAGACCCAACGTGCCGACTAGTAGCAAAACTAACCGAAAAACTGACTAGTTTCTGCAATCTTAGTGCGTTATGATTCATGAGATGATCAGTGAAAAGACTCTGGCCAGTCTAATAGCATGCCGTCTGACGCCAGGACTCTAGTCCCAGTAAGAGGAAGCCATTGTAGGGCTTTACTGGTTGTTTAGATCAGTGTTACTATCGGAAATAATTAATAATTATTTCTGTAGTTATTAATTAATATTTAAATTATTTAATTGGATCTAACTCATTAAAACCTCATATGGGGCTCCAGTAAATGTAGTGTGCTACGTTTAGGAGCAAGTTTGGTTATTAGCAATAATTAATAATTATCAAAGATAATTATTAATTATTAAAATCAATAGAACATTGATTAGAATCAGTGTTAGCTTTTTTAAATCCTTTAAATCAACAGTTATCAAAGATAATCGTTAATTGTTAACATCGATGAAACATTAATTAAAATTAATACTAGCTTATTAATCATTCAAATTCAATCATCAAAGATAATTATCAATTATCACAAATCAATAGAATATTAATAAGGATTAACATTGACGGGGCACCACCCTGAAATCAGGGACTAATAACCGAATATTAAAACAGTCTCAATACTAGATTGTTTTCTTAGGAAAATCGACATCCGAAGAATATCGATTTTTCGGGAAAAAAAAAAACAATGAATGAAGGTTTGAATCTGAGCACTGACATCCCATCAGCATGACACAGGTGTATGCAAAACAAACCAAAACACTTCTCTTTGTAATATAAACAAAAGTTTATTTATGCAGTAATATCAATTAATAATTAATACAATGCAGTCAATAAACTTCCGACTTACAACTACAAACTAAACAGTGATATGATTAGATATGGAAATAAAATAATCCTATAATATGTAAGGTGTGTGTGTGTGTGTGTGTGTGTGTGTGTGTGTGTCAGTGTGGTTAGTGAGAGAGAGAGAGAGATTATTAAGTGACAGCCCGAAAGCTGATTTCGCGATAGCTGGAGAGAAAGCAGCTGTGCTTATCACTCAGAGACGCGGTTTTACGAGCGGGGCTCGTAAAAGTCCTGCGTTATTTGACCCTAATGGATGAATTCAGTTTCTGTCTCACCTGCGATGGCGAAAATGCGCAACAATCCAATTTGGTTGGACCACAATACAGCAAAACAAATTTGTGATAATTAATACCCTGTGTATTAATAATGAGCGGACATGGCGGTCCGTAAACTGTACAAGCAAAAAACCTTGAAACACAAGAATAACACACTATAAATTCTATCTCTGCCCAGACGTAAACCTCTAACTTGAATCGCATGAGGACACAGGTAGAATGTGTTTTCCTCCGTCCTTTAACTTTGACCCGGTTCCTTGAGGCTCGGGTGATGACGGGAGGCCGTTTCCTCGCTCTGTCGGCGGGCGGTACGGCTGTTGATTCTCGGCGGGTGGTACGGCTGTTGATTCTTGGCGGGCTGGCGGAGAACTCAGAAATGTCGACTTGATTGAAGATGGAAAAGAAATCTTTAATCTCTTCACTTCTGTAGGCCAACGGATGAAGATGCGAATTTCTCAGCGGTCTCCTTCGGATCTGTTAGAGTGTTCGGTTGAACACAGAGTAATCTCAACTCGTCCAGCGAGATGGAGATCATATGGCTACAGTTTCAAGTCGGACATTACTTCCTTATGCCACGAGGTTGCACCGGAGAGCAGCAAAAAGCTACGTCCGTATCGGTGAACTAAGTCACTGGAAGCGAAATCTTTAAGCATTTCAGAATTATTTAAACTCCTGATGATGTCATGTTTGAGGGACGTTCTGTTGTGTGCCTCATCCAATAGGAGTTGAGCGCTCGATCCTTTAGTGAGCAAGGCTTCATGGATTTGTAGTCTGTTTTGGACTCCCTTTGTTTGATTTTGGCGCGATATTTATCAGTAAAATTTACGACTTAGAAGGTGGGGGCTTGAGTTATGTTTTTATGACTGTTAGGCCTGCCTTTGTCTTCTATCTGAATACATGAGGCCCAACACCATCATACATGATAATAACACCTCAAGCTTCGACATCCAATTATATCAAATACAGTTGGACTACCGTGTCTGCTCGTGTGTTGCGTTCAGCTTTAGCTAAGCTTAAATCCACTGAACAGGCTTTACAGTGCATTCTGTTTCTCTGGCTTGTTGCAGCATCGTAGTGATCTTACCAGTAGCATAAGCCATTGTCCAGAGGAAGCCAGACAGACCTGTTTATTGCCTGCACAGTCTCCATCTGCTTCTCACCTTATACCAGCCTATGTTTCGGAGGCTCTGCCAGGACAGATATTAACACTAAATATCAGTGAGACATCTCCTCTATTCTCCTTACATTTATTAATGCACTTCCTCCGCTGTATACTATGTCACTGTTAATGTCTGGAGAAATTAGACTCTGGTCTGACATGAAGCTACTGTACTGAAAAACACATCAACAAAGACTGAGTCTACAAATTAGTAAAAACAAGCACACGCCACTGCTCACAGATAGCTTCAGGAAGTGGTTGAGATCTGAAGACGTGGCTAAGGATAGAGTGGTCTACGCAGCAAAACACTACGAGAGTTAAAATCATTTTGAAATGAACCGTAACCAAGTTGACTAGCATTGAAAGAATAAAAGCAGGGAGTTGAGGTCAACGAGTGTGTCACAGTAATTGGCTTGTATCAAATGGTTGAAGAAGCACGCGTGGCCATTAAAACAACATCTAATGAGAGTTTGCAAAGTGGCCTTACTGCCATTAATAACTGTAATCTGCAAAAGGCACAAGAAGAAAACTAAACACTACTCAAAAGATGGACCGTGCAGGATTGTGCTCTGTGTAATTCTTTGATGTTATAAATGGCAATGGCTTTCCCAAGCATGAATGGCGAAGCAAATGAATGAATGGCCGACTTTGTGTTCTACAAGCATTCCTCTTTGCTATATCATGAGTGGGATAAACATCCCACTGATTTGTGGTGTCAGAAATTTTTTTTAAGCACTTTCATGGTGCCTCAAAGGAGAGAATACAGGGTGGAACAAAGCAGCCCTGTTGTTCTTCAGGGGAAATGAGGAGATGAAATGTGTGTTTTTATGCTGAGAAAGCAGCTCGGGCCTTGAGAAACATTAAGCAGCAAGGCCACAAGGCCCTGAAAGCTCAGACATGTTCTTTAGAAGATTTAAAGACGTCCCTTGTTCCTGAATGTATCTGGTGACTGGAGTCTGCATTTTCAATCTAATTTAAAAGACAAGACCATTTTTGGAAATAATATAATCAATAATACGAGAATATACAGTATATGCTGTATATATACTGTATATACAGTACACACAGACAGTGTTGGGTTACTCCAAAAAGTAATTCACAACAATTTCCTTATTACAGCTCAAAAACTGTAATCAGATTACTGACTGTACTGATTAATTCATTGGAAACATTATCACATTCTAAAAGTTACTTTCTAAAATCTTTTCACAGAAAAGCTTTTGTTTGTCCATTTAACGAATTCAAAATAATTCCTCTAATTCCTCTTCCTTAAAATGTCCTTTTTGTTCATTGTCTACCCTTCAGCTGTCAAAATTCAAACAGAAGTACAGTGCATATTAATGTTATTTATATTTTAAATGTGTTCTGCATTTATTTTATTATTTCAGAAATATGTGTAGCCCATGTGTATATGGGCTACATATATATACAGTATATACATATGTACACATATACTGTATATACATATTTATCAGGGTTCCCACTCTTTTCAAGGCACAATTTTCCAGGACATTTTATGAGCCCAACAAGTGAAATATTTAAGCAAAAACAGATGCGTCCATTTAAATCGAACTTTTATTTTGGCATTTTTGTGCGTTTTTGACGATAGTTTCTCACCTCCAGATTAGCAGTTTGCTCCATGGTCCAGTTTGATTATTAATCCCCATAAAGCTGTGATTCAGTTAAATAAATACATAGTCTGAATGTGCTGCGCACTTGAGAGTGCTCCCTGTCTCTGTCATCTCACACACACAAGAGCGTGCAAGGTGATCATGATGAGGTGTTTTCACAGTATGAGCGGACAGCTCTACACTCTCATTTTGAAGCATGCATCACTTGCAGATTATTTATTTATTCAATTAAATCAGAGACTTTTTTAGTTTAATTATCACACTCAGACATATCCCAATTTTAATTTGATTAATTGTGCATTCAAACATTCATTTTCGTCTAAACATGTCATATTCCATGACATTCTGTGTTTTATTGCTAATGCTATTTTTATGAATAGATTCTGTGTTTTCCGCATACTACATGTGGTAACCGTGGTATAAGCTGACTCCAATCGTTGAATTATTGAAAATGAATTCACATCCCGAGGTATAATGGCCGAACCTCCACTCTACCAACCCAGTGTGAATTATTTTTTATTTATTTTTTTAATCAGTGGTCAGACTGTCATGGTTGTCTAAAGTTTATAATTCACAGGGATGCAAACTCATGAGGGTTGAATGAGTTGAGACAATAACTGATCCAGGAACATGTATGTTTTTTAAAGAATAAGCTAAAAGCGCCAACTTAAGCTATTTTAATTATTCAAGTATGGAAAATTATCTGCACAACTGACAAGGCTACTTTGTTGTGGCTTGCTTCTGTTTCACAAATTTGTTCAGTTTCATTAAAGGTGTAGTAAGCAATTCCTGAGAAAGACTGTTGATACTCAACAGCCAAACAAACACACCCCTCCCTTCAGTGCTCCTTTAGAAGCTCCACCCCCAAAATTCATGCACACATAATAGTGTTATGTGGATCGGTCTGATCCACTTTGTTTATTTTCCCATTTACAGAGCCAGGGCTGTGTACAAACACCTGATTTTTTTCAGCATACACACACAGAATGGACAGCTAGTGGACCGTGAAGAGATATTCATGGAATTTGACAAAAAGTGTATTGAATTAAAATGACTTGCTTCACCTTTAATTGATAAGTTCAGTGACCACTTCTGGAGATGCCACTAGGTGGTGACAAATGTGCGTCTTATGTGCTATGAGTGAGTCACTGAATCATTTTGAAATGTTCATGACCGGAATCTACCAAGAGATTTTATAGTATTTAAGCATTATAAGAACAAAGAAGATCTATAATTTCCGTTCAGTTTGTGAACTACCGAGCATGAATTTTCATCCTAAAAGACAACAATAATAGTATAATAATAATAATGAGTATCAATAACGTCCTTACCGTCTCCTTTATTAACATTTGCATGTCAAATCTACTGACTTCAGTCGAATGTTTAAGCATTATAAGAACAATGCAGATGTACTGTATCATTTTCCTACAGTATTTAAACTGCTAAGCATGACATTTAATAATAATAATAATAATAATAATAATTTAGAGTTTCAATAATGTAAAACGCATTTCAACACCAGCGTCAAGCGGCGCTTTGCCCTCCACATGACAAGCGTTTAAAATAAATTATGAGACATATACAGTATATCTCTACATAAATTTGGACAGTTTAACATACTTTTTGTATCTTTGTACTTTCAAAGTGAAAAACACTTTGTTGTGAACACAAAGCCGAGGTTGCGCTGACGTGTCACTTCATAGACTTCGGCAGCGCTGACACGAGTCATGTGAAAGCCCCTCGACGTGTATAAACACCAGTCACTTTTACGTATTAATAGCTCTTCCGCCCTTTTCTCTCTGTGATGAACGATGTAGACTCACATGCCGATGCTGAAGTAAACAAACAATATGCCCTTCTCATTCAGTTGGTCGGTATATGTACCAGGTTACTAAGTTTGTTTATGAATGAGAAGTTTCATGAGTGCCGCTTCTCACTGTGCACGCGCTGCTGCAGCCAAACACGCAATTGGCCGTTGCAGTAACCAATCAATCGATCTGCCTCGGTTGGAGCGTGATTGCCAAGCACGTGGCAGTAATCAATCATGAGGGTGCAAGCGCCCTTAACCGTTGATGTTGTTTCACAGTTTGCAGCTGCCAGCAGTGACAAAGCGATACGCATTTGTGTATTTGAGTCCTATCCCGATTTCCGATCGTTCCCTGTTTTTGTACATGTAACAAAAACCTTGCTAGCAACACACTCAAACTGTTTTATTATACTGAAATATTTTCCAGGACAAATAATTATTTTTCTTATTTTCCATGACTTTTCCATGACTGGAAAATTCTTTATTAGGTACACCTGTACATCTACTTATTCTTGCGATTATCTAATCAGCCAATCATGTGGCAGCAGTGTAATGTATAAAATCATGCAGATATG
This sequence comes from Myxocyprinus asiaticus, assembly GCF_019703515.2. NCBI lineage: Eukaryota > Metazoa > Chordata > Actinopteri > Cypriniformes > Catostomidae > Myxocyprinus > Myxocyprinus asiaticus. The sequence goes on along the minus strand of NC_059378.1, from coordinate 5,049,232 downwards.
GGTCAGGAGCTTCAGTTAATGTTCACATAAACCATCAGAATGGGGAAAAAATTGTGATTTGGACCGTGGCATGATTGTTGGTGCCAGACGGGCTGGTTTGAGTATTTCTGTAACTGCTGATCTCCTGGGACTTTCACACGCAACAGACTCTAGAGCCACGGTTTTCAAAATGGGAGGCATGCCTCCCCAGGGGGGCACCAGAACTTGTCAGGGGAGGCATGGAGATTGATTATAAATTCACCAAGTATAATCAAAAGATACATAAATACAATAAAAATGTATTGTCAAGATAAATGAAAATTAATAGCTTAATGGACCGTAGTCCAGCTTAATAGACTGCGGCTTTATGCCATCATAAAGCTTTATGAGCACATCAACCGTTGCGCAAGCACGAATGTCTCCGCTCGCATGCGCATTTACTTCATACACGCACAAAACTGAATGCGCGCTCTCAAATATATGCTGCTCTTTTATGAAATGTCCCTGCTCTCGCTCATAGAGTGCGTGTGCACGCTCAAAACGTGTCCTGTGCACTCGCAAATCTAAAGCCATATAGTTCTGCCTCTGTTCATCCGTCACGTCCACTGTTACGAGTTCAACATCATATTGGGTCGATGTGTCTTCCTCAGTTTGTGACACGTACAGTTTCACACAGAGACGGACTCTGGCTCATGTGATGCGAGTTAATCACAAATATAGGCTAAGTACAGTTATGTAATTCCATTGTCATAAGGGAAAATATGTATTTTTTTATAAAAAATAATGCAGAATACAGTTTCACATTATTAATATAAATATTTATAGCCGTTAATCACGAAAATGATTGGTTTGAGCTGACAGAAAGGCTACGGTATCTCAGATAACCTCTCTGTACAATTGTAGTGAGCAGAATAGCATCTCAGAATGCATAACAAATCAAACCTTGAGGTGGATGGGCTACAACAGCCGAAGACCACGTCAGGCACTTAATTAGGACCATAGTGTTCCTAATAAAGTGCTCAGTGAGTGTGTGTGTGTGTGTATATATATATATATATATATACTGTATATAACAGTTCCCTTTTGGGTGAAGGTAGTGACATAAATTACACATCTCACCTTTAACAGATCTAAAGAGTGTTCTGGAACATATCAAACTAAACATTTAGATAGAAAGCAACTATTCAACAATCATGGACCATGCCTTCCTGAAAACACGTTTAATTACAAAATGCATGTTCACTGGCTAAATCTATCAGAATGTAGATGAGCTATTTAAACACTGAGTGTGCCTCTTTAGATTCCACACCTAATTGAAGAATAGGAGATCATTTTTCTCACTAGGCAATTAAAACGCTTCAGAAGAGCAGCCGCTGTTACTGTAAATATTTCTTGATTGCCTCTTGTTCCGTTGCAGTTTTGGCACATGGAGAGAAGAGCTAAAAAAGAAAACTTTAGAAACACACACCTTTCAGCAGCATGAGGAAACAACAAACAAATGAGACCTTAATTAATCCGAGAGTTACTTATATAAAGTTTGCCGAGACAATTGGTATTTTTCTCTCATTAGGTAACAATGGGTATTTTTCCACAGTGATTACAAGAGACCAGCAATTATGCACAATGCATTCCAACTTAATGATGAAAGTTGCCTTATAAATAAAAAGCTCTTCAATCAAGATTGTTGTTAATGAAAACCACCCTCACTGTGGTTCTTAGCATATAAGCATTACAATTCAAGACCATAAACCAATGTGCACCAGGGAAATTATTAATTATGTAAGCTGATTAAAACAAATTTGTCAAATCAATGATTGACTAATGAGTTCATATGAGGCTAACCATGTTTGATAGTTATGAGCTTTTTTGTCCTTGTTATGCTGATTGCTTTTAGTGCATTACTATAGGTTCCCCATTGAGCTGCTCTTTATGCAATGGCATTAAACAAACTACAAACAAATAAAAAGCTTTATTTTGGAAATATAGGAGATTTCAGATGCCCACACAATCCAAATGTATTACCTCACTTTAGATAGAGTCCTGTTTGACAACCAATTAAGAGACCCAGGACAAAACTGCACAATCAATGCAATCACGGCAAGCATCACTCAACATTGAGAGAATTGTCCGTTTTGTTTTCTACAATTAACAAACGTTTGATGAAAATCCTGATTTGTTCTTTATATAAATCCATTTAAAGCTCAAAGTTATGGTTACAGGTGCAGACAAACCTGGAAACCGATAGTTCGTTAATAGCACCTCAATGGGTGATAGAATCTGCAGCCCAAGTCTCATGTGTTAAATGGGCTTTAATATTCAAGGGTTTATGATGAAACAAGTGGGAACCGTGAGCATTACAAGAAGATTTGTGAGTGATGAACATGGATGATGGCTGATTTATGCTGCTTAAAAAGATGATCCGCCTCCTGGAGCTGGGACTGAGTTTGTCATGAAGTTGCTTTAAGATGATGCGTGTTCAATCAGAATGATTTACTGTTTAATGACACGCTTGAGCCCAGAGACCGTTCGGCTTAGGGATGCATGACACATCTCTAATCTGCCTCCTCCCAATTCACCACAGAATAGACCGCAATCAGGAGCCCATATCAGCCGCTTCTACACTCAAGGGTTTTAATTGCTGTAGGCTGTCGAAATTATCTCTCCTACTCTACCGGCGATTGAAGTGCTGAGTCTGATGGAGGGGTGTGGGGAGAGTGTAGACACGTGTGACCAGATGCCCAGGTATCGATGAACCAAACACAGCTGGTCGGAAAGAAGTTTGTATGGCTAGAACTGATTTCTAGAGCTAGAGAGCTAGATCTCTCAAATATACAGTCATGAAGATTGTTAACAGATTAGCATTTCAGCACTTTTACACACATCTTTTGTGCTATTATTAAATTTAGTTATACACACATATATGGGTGTTTCTTCAACTTCGGGCACTTTCATGTCTAAGGAAATTAATTTTATATATATATATAATAACTTCTTTCTTTTTGTTTTATGGAGGTCACATTAAAACTGACTTGGAAACTTTCACTGCCTTCATAATTTGTTTATTTTTTATTCCTTTTATGTGTTTATTTGACTGTTTTAGTCTTGTCTCAGACCCATACTTTCAATACTAAACAATGAATATCCCTTTTAAAAATACAAATTATTACATGTTTAAAATGATGATCATCTAAACAAAGAGTGAAATAAACATACACCATTTCAATATTTATTTTGTGAAAATTATTTATATCCATTTTTCAAAAATTACACCAAACCATCAATTTCCATTAGCTTCAGAATTCTATTAAACATAATACAGAATTTGAAATGTGCTGGAAATGACACTGTGGTGGGAGTTTTATGACTTTCAGAAAAATAAAAATAAAAAATAAAAAAATGACAAATCTCCTGCGATGCATGTACATAAGCTGTTGGACATTTGTTGAGAGTGTGAACAAATGTTATAAGACACTTTTGTTTTCTGGTCCAAAGTGCTAAAAGTACCAGAAATAGAAGAAACACCTATATACTGTATATATATATATATATATATATATATATATATATATATCTCCTCCTGAGACCCAAGCGTGACTACTGTGTGCATTTTCCACTGTCCTTTCTGATTTGTAACTACTAACACCTAATAAACATGCAAAATAAATAAATAAATAAATAAATAATACCAAGCTATAAAGGGTCAGATTTTTTTAATCAAATTGTTTATTATGTTTCCAGGAGTGTTGGTTATTCGTGTTTTTGAGACGTTAAAGACATTTCATCAGAAATTAGCATAATTAATTCTGATTCAAAGTAATGTCCAGCATCATCCAATCACTGCCAACCATGTTAAAATAAAATTATATATTATAAATTCTGAATCTATGTTCTGATTATCATTGTCCCATGTCTGCCAAACATGTTGAGTGGTTCAAACATCATCTGCTGTCTGAAACTGATCTGTTGGTCAGATTTTAGGAGTGAATGCACTTAGCTGCATGGAGAGCTATAGGATGCTTCCTCGCTGCCTATTTAGTGAATGACTTAACCTCTAGTGTGCTGTCTATCTGCACTGGTCTCAGAACAGTTCGAATTGCACATTATTTTCATCCTAGCTCCATATAAAATGCTTTTGGATGAACCCATTGATTCTCAATGTGATAATGCACAGTAAATATAGGATTTCTAAGGATAAAATGCGCTAAAGTACACATTAGTGTACATTGTGTTTAGCAGTGTGGCGTTTTGCGATAAAATGCTAAAATTAAAAAAATGCCATATCGGATGAAACTAGAGACTTAAACAGGTTTCAGTGTAAAAATGTAATTAGGTTTCTAACCAGATGTAGTTTATTTGGCATTGCTCCCAAACACAAACTCCACTGTGATTGGTGCCATGTTGTTTTGTCACATGGCTCTGTGCATCAGAAGTTTAACCCTTTACTGACAGCACAGAATCTCCTGAACTAACACATATATATATATATATATATATATATATATATATATATATATATATATATATATATAAATATAATGGCATTAAACGGTCATTAGCCATGCTGTTCTCATGAAATCGGTATCAGCATCAATATCCACATTTTCACAATCACCACATTTTGTTTTCTTCGTCACTCAGCAATGTAAAAAATGACAGTAAACCCAACTTTGACTAGTAGTTATAGTACACACAATATTTTTCATTCATTCACATTTATTTTGTTTTGCAGACCCTTTCCAAGGTGACTTAGAAATGCTGAAAAATTCAAACACAAGCGGTAAATCATATGGAGTCAACAATATTAACAGTGCTGCAATACCACAGACCAAAGTCCAAAGCTGTATACTGAAAGCACAAATCAGTAGAGACAAAGAGAATGGAATGGTGGCAGAAAGTGGCTGTCAGATGAACGTGACTTTCAGTCATAAAATGGGCAGGTTAACCCTACCTTTTCTTTTGGACAAAATAAGCAGTTAATACAGGATTACAACCAATGGTGATAACTATTTCAAAGCTAAATGATAAAAGTATGAAATCTAGCATGTGCTAATAAAAGTATCAAAATAAGGCTTGTGATCAGTGCCGGTCCTACCCCATTTGGCACCCTAGGCAAGGCGTTATCGGAACGCACAGGGCGCAATTTGTTCGACACATATTGGACACATGCTAAAATGGGCTTTGTAGATCGGCACCTCCGAAGCGATGCCGCGCTAGGCGCTTGTCTATGCCGCCTAATAGGTTGACCGGCCCTGCTTGTGATATACACTATACTTCCACTTTGAATTCAGTAATCTCCACATACAGAAACCTATTCCACTACAGATTACAGAATACATGCTGTAAAATGCAATTTGTAACGTATTTCGTTAGATTACTCAAATTCAGTAACGTAATCTAAATACTTTGGATTACTTCTTCAGCACTGGTAGAAATATTTCACTTGTTTTGACTATAAAAACTCTGCCAGTACAGTAAGACAAAATACACATGTTAAAAATACATTCTCTGAAAATCCTAAATATCTTATGCAGTGTTACTTCTTGTTTTAAGGATTTTTAGATATTTTTACAGGAAAACAATACATAAATTCTCATCAAGAATACAATTTTTACCCTAATATCAAAGGTCTTACGAGAGAGAGAGAGAGAGAGAGAGAGAGAGAGCGAGAGAGAGAGAGAGAGAGAGAGAGAGAGAGAGAGAGAGAATATATGACCTAATGTGGATTTTCTTGATAAAAAAAAATGATAAAAATTGGTAACAGGTGCATGTAAAATGGCAAGAAATAGCATTTTTAGCTTAGCATAAAGCTAAATGTTCACATGAAAGTTTACACAAGGTTTATTTCTATTTCTTCTGCTCCAAACTTACTTCAGACTTACTTCTCTGTCTGCTCGTATGAATGTAACACATCATAAGAAAGTGTTTCACCACTGTTCAAATGCACTTTGGATCACATCATTTATATGTATAAATGTTTTCCATCTGAAAGGACTAAATATTAAATGAAACAAATGACATTAAAATACAAAGTAATCTCTTCAGTAATCAAAATACTTTTTGACTGTAACTGTATTCTAATTACCAATGATTTAAATTGTAATTGTAGTGGAATATAGTTACTAATATTTTGTATTTTAAATACGTAATCCCATTACATGTATTCCAATACTCCCCAACCCTGCGTATACAGTATATATTTAAAGTATATACCAGAGGCCTGTTGAATGCTTGATTCTGATTGGTTGACAGACATTTTTAAGGTGTGCAATTATTTTTCAGTTAAAGCACGACTATGAAGTAGTTCCAGGTCTTGACCGCATAACGGTTACGTATATCTTCGCCAAATTATTTCAGTTATTTCAAACAGTCATCCTTGATAGCACACGTACATCACCCAGAAATCTATTTGATGTGAGTGTTTAAATTTATATTACGTAGTTTGCTCATCTGCAATTTGTCTATAAGACGTTTATATGTCTCTGATGTCAATAAGACATTCAGCAGATGTATTTGAGATGTTTATAATTTTCAATCTTTTTAAGATGAATGTGAGCTATCTGGTGTACAGGCTACCTGAGCAAAATAACCAAATAAACAGACATTGGCTAAGTAAATCGGTTAAGAATGACAAATAATGTCTATAATATACAACATGTATTTTAATATCTGTGGAAAGCACCCTCACGCTCCCTCTCTGTCACTCTTTTGCTCACCCCATCACACAAAAACACATATACATACGTACTCACATAGACACTCGCAGGCAACTCACAGAGCCTTGATGCCAACAAAATATTTCTTGATAAGAAGAGGATTTTTTGCTGAACATGAGGTGCAACAAAGAACCTTTACTTTTGAAAGCATTCATGTTTGGCTTGGTCCTCTTGAGACTCTTTGTGGTCTATCTCTTCCTCTCAGTCTCCCTTTACTTAAACCCAAAATCAATCTGTCTATCTGTTTTTGGCACAGGTCACAGACGAGCAGCATTTGGAGCTGGTGTTCTCAGTCAGGCAAACAACCTACTGCAAACATGCTGTAAGACCAAGACAACAGGTCTACTTCTGCATTCCAGCTTCTTTTTTTTTTTACTCCACACAAAATGCAAGTTGGATGTAAATATGCTGAGCTCTGCCAAGGTCCAAAAAAAGGGGCAGTCAGCATAGAGTGCTCAAGTGACATGCAAACAGTAATGCCCTCATATATTTATTATGGCAAATGGAATGTTCACAAACCATTCGGCACAGAGCCAGTGTCTCATTCGATCTATTTAGAATCCAGCCTAAAATATACTGAAATTATGGCGAAAATTCTTTGGAATCAAAAGCCCATAGGCACAATAATCTCATGTAAAAAGATTACATTTAACCTAACTTGAATCTAACCTTGAGCTCTTCTGAGTCATAACAGTTGTATCAGGCTATATTTGCATGACCTACAAATTTTACAAGTTAAAATATTAAAGTATTAAAAATATTAGCCTTCAAGGGATAGTTCACCCCAAAATTTAAATTCTCTCATTATTTACTCACCCTCATGCCATCCCAGATGTGAATGACTTTATTTCTTCTGCTGAACACAAACAAAGATTTTTAGAAGGATATTTCAGCTCTGTAGGTCCATACAATGTAAGTGAATGGGTACCAAAATATTGAAGCTCCAAAAGGCATATAAAGGCAGCATAAAAGTAATCCATATGACTCCAGTAGTTAAATCTATATCTTCAAAAGCATTATCATAGGTGTGGGTGAGAAACATATCAATATTTAAGTCCTTTTTTACTATAAATCTCAAATTTCACTTTTAATTCCACATTCTTCTTCCATATTTCTTATACTTTCTTTACTGTGAACTGAACAGACATAGAGGATATTGTATAATATCCAGGTAATCCAGGGCTGGGGCAGAAGGCAGCGGGGAACAGGACCGATTGGACCGGGTAGGTACAAACATGACAGGAATCTAGACTGACCGACAGACTGACTGACTGACTGACTGACTGACTGACTGACTGACTGACTGGAATAAACAAACACACAGGACTGACTGGAAAACAAGACGAACTGGCAATGGACAGCAAACATGAGGAGACTAAAATAGGGAGAGAAATCAACAGGTTAACAAGACAGGGCAGGTGTGACTAATAAACTAATAATGGGCAAACAAGGAGGCAGGGTATGATGTAAGACAGAGAGACACGCGGTGATACAGAAACAAACGAAGCTACGTGCTCTCACAAGACAACAAAACACCCGAATGGCATGAGTGCACATCGCCAAGACAAGGAGGTAATATACATCCATACCAACAGACAAACAAGACGAGAGAATGCATAGCAACACCATAACAAAGCGATGCTATGTGAACGTCATGTGATGCACGCAACAGGCGACAAAAACAAGACAGGACATCTGTGCGAGGGTTCGGCCACCTCAGCACAACATGAAGACAGCTCATGACCCGAGGCGCACCCGTGTTCACGAGAGACAGAAAAACTATTGATGCGAGTGCATGCTGCCAAGATGACATAAGCGTAATGCACCCACGTCAATAACAGACAGACATGGAGCACGAGTGTCCGGATCCCGACACAGACCGAAACTGAACCAGACAGGAAGTCAGGATCCAGACACCGTGCTCCCGACATGAAACAAGACAGACTGAAGAGCGCACGGCAGGGAATACAACCGAAACCGTGCGCTTACACAAAGACAGACAACAAAACACAAGACAGACATGGGATGATAATGCCACGGTCCTGTCAGACAAAAACCCAGACTAACAGATTGACAGGACATGATAATACAAGTCATTCTGGCCAAGGTAATTGCTATTCCATATCTGCAAATTCTGCTATTATATAAAAATCTTGGGACAGTAGTTCCAGAAATGTGATGGTAGGTAGGCATTTGTGAAATGTTGATGCATTTATGACATTTGTGCATTGCTCCATCAAAAACAAGACATTTTAGTATTCCCATCTGTGCGAGATGACATTTGCATGTTCATCAAGCATGCAGCCTACACAGTGGAAATCGCTTTATAGGTTACGCAATTATGATCACTTAATCAGTGGACATGAAGTAACATTCACTCAGTTTTCCCTGTGGATCGTGGTGATACAGCCTTTTCAACATCAGCTTTGATGGATCATCTATATTCATTAACATGCATTCATGCCGTATATTCATGAAAATTAAGTCATGTTTTAAAGTGCCAGCTTACACATATACACACTTTAGCTATCTAAATGGGGATATACAATAATGCAATAGACTTCTATTGTTTATATATATAGCTTTTCATAACTACTGTACTACCAATCACTATAAAAACTTTTTGCGTTTTTAGAATATTTGCTATAATATAACTACTGTATAGCTGAGTAAACCCCCACACACACTTGCACATATATTTGCAAATACTGTACATACTGTACAAACATACACAGACTCAGTTAGCTGTATTGTTCACGTTTCTGTGCTGTCTGGTGTCTCACAAAAGTGGGTAGAACCTACAGAATATTTCAAGTATATAACAGTTATTCATCATTCTGAATCATAATCAGAAACAGAATCAGCTTTATTGCCAAGTATGCTTACACATACAAGGAATTTGTCTTGGTGACAGGAGCTTCCAGTTTACAACAATACAAAAACAATACAAAAACAGCAGCAAGACACAGATAATAATAATAAAAAAAAAAAAAAATAGTTATACACATACGTACATACACACACAGACACACACCTACATAGAGTTGTGCTCAAAAGTTTACATTCATAATTGTGAAAATTTGGCATTGATTTTGAAAATATGACTGATCATGCAAAAAAAACTGTCTTTTATTTAAGGATAGTGATCATATGAAGCCATTTATTATCACATAGTTGTTTGGCTCCTTTTTAAATCATAATGATAACAGAAATCACCCAAATGGCCCTGATCAAAGGTTTACATACCCTTGAATGTTTGGCCTTGTTACAGACACACAAGGTGACACATACAGGTTTAAATGGCAATTAAAGGTTAATTTCCCACACCTGTGGCTTTTAAAATTGCAGTTAGTGTCTGTGTATAAATAGTCAATGAGTTTGTTAGCTCTCATGTGGATGCACTGAGCAGGCTAGATACTGAGCCATGGGGAGCAGAAAAGAACTGTCAAAAGACCTGCGTAACAAGGTAATGGAAATTTATAAAGATGGAAAAGGATATAAAAAGATATCCAAAGCCTTGAAAATGCCAATCAGTACTGTTCAATCACTTATTAAGAAGTGGAAAATTCTGGGATCTCTTGATACCAAGTCAAGGTCAGGTAGACCAAGAAAGATTTCAGCCACAACTGCCAGAAGAATTGTTCAGGATACAAAGAAAATCCCACAGGTAACCTCAGGAGAAATACAGGCTGCTCTGAAAAAGACGGTGTGGTTGTTTCAAGGAGCACAATACTTGTTGACCCTCTCCAAACATAGCACTATTTGGTCTCGTCACTCCAAATTACAGTGTGTCAGTGTGTCAAGGTGTTGTCGGGCATATTGTAAACAGGCTTTTTTGTGGCATTGGCTTCTTTCTGGCAACTCGACCATGTAGCTCATTTTTGTTCATGTATCGTCGTATTGTGCTCCTTGAAACATGATTTTTGCATGATCAGTCATATTTTCAAAATCAATGCCAAAATTTCACAATTTCTGCCAGGGTATGCAAACTTTTGAGCACAACTGTACATACACACATACACATACACATATGCAGTCCTCTATGAATAAAATGTTGCAGCACTTTAAATCACACAGAATATTCTCAGTTGTTTGAGCTGATTCTTATCATTTAATGTGTTCGTTTGAGTATCCTATACACTTTAAAACTGCTGTTGGAAGGAACTCTTGGAATAAACATATCTTTTATTATTTGATTTATTGAATAAAAAAAAAAAATAAAAAAACATTATATGAAGGACTATCATAATGTAGCTAAACATTTCAGTTGTGTGATGTACTTTGGTCAAAAGTTAAGTAAAAAATCTCTTACATCACATTGCAATGATTTTTTTAGTTTTTTCAACTTTCCCTTTTTACTGTTTATTTTGTACAGTGTAATAATAAAATAAAATCACACAACTATTCTATTTCAAGATTACACTTGATATATCTAAGTAAATGACCTAAAAATAACATTAAAATTGTTATATTTCAAGATCAAAGTTGTTATTTTTTTAGATTTATTGCCAGCGTTCTGCAGTCAATGATACAGAATATGCATGTGCTATCTCATATTTCAGCATACAGTATGACAGGATTTATCATGAGCTACACTCAACCTGCAAAGGATTGAAATGCATACATAATCACTACAAAATAACAACATTAATTCTGAAGTAGGCTAAAGCAAGACTAAAATAAATATTTCAGAAAATACAGGAACAAATGTGCTGTTGCCAATGCATAAGTGTTTTACAGAATTTATTTTTTTAAGAGCAAAAGTGTGCATGAGCCTATACATTGAGATCACATGACTAGCTGAATAAGACTCGCTTTATCTCATGAGCACAACAGTGCCCGCCCACCTTTTCAGCCATCTTGTTTCTGGAAGTGTTTTTCTTTTTTCTTTTTCTCCAATTTTTCTCCCCAATTTGGCATGCCCAATTCCAAATACGCCCTAAGTCCTCGTGGTGGCGTAGTGACTCGCCTCAATCCGGGTGGTGGAGCACGAATCTCAGTTGCCTCCACATCTAAGAACGTCAATCCGCGTGTCTTATCATGTGGCTTGTTGAGCACGTTACCACGGAGACATAGCGCGTGTGGAGCCTTCACGCTGTTCTCCGTGGCATCCACACACAACTCACCATACACCCCACTGAGAGTGAACCACATTATAGCGACCACGAGGAGGTTACCCCATGTGACTTTACCCTCCCTAGCAACCGGGCCAATTTGGTTGCTTAGGAGACCTGGCTGGAGTCACTCAGCACACCCTGGATTCAAACTCGTGACTCCAGGGGTGGTAATCGGCGTCTTTACACGCTGAGCTACCCAGGCCCCCACCGGAAGTGTTTTTCTAATTGATTTTTACCATTGGAATTTCATAAAATCCTTGATAAAATAGGTCTAAGCCATGAACCAAACCAACCAGATGAATTACTACATTACAAACATTGATATGAAGCATAAAAAAAGTATTTGAAAATCAAAAAGACTAAGATACAAGACTTAACGTCTTAAATGAGGGAATGAACTACAATCCCATGAAGCATTGTGAATGATGTAATTGAATTAAAAACATTTAAACTTTTAAAGTTTAAAGTTGTTGGTTATAAGTACAGAAACATTATATGTAATTTTATTGCAAAGTATTCAGAAATCCACAAATAAGTAGTGTGAGAGTGTAGTCATACGAGTGGGCTCTTTGCGCGCTTTATTAGCCGCGATACTCTGATCGGGGGATCTTTTGTTTTGGCAACATGGGTAGTTCTTAACCATGAATTCTGCTATTAACGATTTAAAAAAAGTTGAAAAATGCTGACTAATGGCTTGAACAGAAGCATCAACAATCTATTAACAATCTCAGAGCTCACAGTTGGTCTGTCTCTAAAGGTTTATAAGTTATTGTTAAAAAACAATTTGCCTATGGAGAAAATAGATGGGATTTTTACAACCAGAACCACACATTTGCACTCTATAATAACCCTCATAATTGGACATTTTCACTCGCTGGATAAATGAATCATGGCTGAGTGCAAATATTAGTGCATTTTTACAATGGATATTTTTTGAGCCAAAAGGTCTTTATCATGCTAAAATGATGCAGTCAATGCTACATATTACTCATATGTAGCAAACTCAAAATTATGTTCCACAATTCTTCATATTCATTTCGGTTTCACATTTGATTTCAGTCCAACCAAGAAGCACCATCCAACAGCTCTCCAAAGCAAGTCTGATAAAGATTAAATAGCACAGTGGCTAGCAAATAGATATTTTCATCTGTTTTAATAAGGCAAACACAACCTTTGCTGCCAGCTTAATCCAGACTAGCGGCCGGGGTACAAGGTCCTTGTAGAAGAGACAGACAGTTGTTTGACTAACCTCTAAGATCAATCATGGTTTGTATGCTCAATCAGGAGACCCCAGCATCGCTGCAGGTCACATGAGCAACGGCAGCCCTTACGCAATGGGACAGGGATGGAATGGAGAAACGGCTGCTTCACTGTCAAGCTGGAGAGAGTTCAAGTGAATGTGAGTGCATAAATACTAGAGTCAATCTATCAAAGTCAAACACGCAGTTCTGTGTTCTTGGCCTTATGGAGTGAGGCCCTCCAGTAAGTGGTCCTTTGCATTGTCATCTCTCTACCCAAAGCCTATTGTCTCTGTCAAGTGTTCCTCCCAAAATAAAGCACCCCCCTCATTGTAGAGAGATGCAGGTGAGTGAACTGCACTTCAGTCGCTGCTCCACCCTCACATGTTAAGAAACTCTTACAGTTAGCATTGATGCTAAAAAGGCACAGCTCAATAAAAAGATCAAACAGAGTGTTATGGTTGGTTGACAGAGCTCATTAAGGGTGTGATTCTCTCTCTCTCTGTGTGTGTGTGTGTGTGTGTGTGTGTGTGTGTGTGTGTGTGTTTGTTAACTACTGCCCATTCAGCAGAAACAGAATCAGTAGTTTAAACACTTCTTCACATTGGAGCTGTGGCCTAGCAGTTAGTGCTAATTCCCTCAAAGATGTGCGCGTTTATGATGTTACTCCCACACAGACAGGAATTTGCTGCACAAGGCAGACTAAGGCAGAAATGTGTTGAAAAAAGCTAGAGATTTCTTAAATCAGAGCTAAATGAATGGACGGCATTTTGACTGTCCATTCGCATGCCCATTGATTTTCAGTATGGAACTGAAGCCGATTAATTCACAAGACAGAGGCCACTTCCTAGACTAGTACAGAGATTTCAAGATCATTGCTGCACCAAACAGGATCACACACACAATAAAAGTTTTCTGTTTTCAAACATGCAGAAGCCCATATAGAGACAATTCATTATTTTTATTTTATTTCTGTCATGTTTTTTTTTTGTTTTTGTTTTTTTAGATCAAAACTGCTTTTTCTTGTGATCTTGAAAAGGATGGATGGATGAAGTTTGATGAAAGGATGAATTGATGGATGATGGATGGATGATGGGTAGATGGATAGATATATAGATTTGGATGGATGGATAGATGGATGGATGGATGGATGGATGAGAGATAGATGTATAGATTTTAATCAATGGATGGATGGATAGAAATATAGATATTGATGGAGTGATGGATGGATATACAGATTTTGATGGATGGATGGATGGATGGATGGATGGATGTACTGCATAGATTTTGATGGATGGATGTATAGGCTATGTTTACTTGTACACCAATACTCTGATTATTGCAAAAATCAGAGTATAAGGAATAATTAGATTAGGTGTTTACATGATTTGGACAAACCATTTTAGTGACACGCACCCAAACTGCACCCGAACATGTCGCACATTTAGAGGAATTGACATGAAACACAGACTCCTTCATCGTGAGTTGGAGATGCATCCAGCTACAGACTCGCATCAGGTTCAACTATTGGTGAGTTGTGTGAGATAACACGGACGCTACATGACCAAAGCAGCTGCGGGGGAAAGATCAAGTAAGATCAATGCCATTCTGTGCACGTCTTCTGTCATGTTTCCATCAAAAGCAGGAGAATTTTGTCAAATATTTAGTCAAAAATATAGCATTCAAGTGCATTAGAATTGTTTCCCATCATTGTGATTCCAAAACACCAGTAAACACAAATTCATGATGGAAGATAGAGATAGATTCAAAGGAGAACTGTGAGGAAAAACTGCAACACTTTTAAAAAATTGTAATATAAAGAGAAATACACTACTTTCATGTAAAGCGTTTTCTATTAAAAAAACAAACATTATTAACATTATTGTTGGGGCTGTTTGCAACGAACTTGTATTTGCATCCGTCAGTGCTGTTTTTCATTTGTTTTCCAATGAAATAATGCTCTAGTTAAGGGGTCGGCAACCTTTTTGACATGGGGTGCCATTTTTTTTATTTTCCTGGTCAATGGCTGTGCCGACAACCTCTGCAAATATGTGAGTTTCCGAAGTTTGAGTCCACTTGTGATAATGTTTCTATTTTGCATTTTTCTAGTTTAATCGTTTATTTTTCATTACATATGATATTATCAGCATATAGTTTGAGTGAAAAATGTGTGCAAAACCCGATGATTATGATATAATCATGATCCTGCATGTGAATTCTCACAGAGCATCTTGTGAAAGTGTAATTTTGAGTGTGACCATGGTTTAAGGAGGGTGTACCTGTATGCTGGGTTGGAAATCTTACGGATTAATAGTGATGTTTTCCTTATTATGAGATATTCCTTATTATCACGTGTTGTTCTGAAAGCAAAAAGAAACAAATTAAACACGGAATTTAGGCTGTCATCCGTGAAGTCTGACTGAAGCAAAGCGGGCGCATTTACTCACGTGATTAACCGAAAGTGAAGCGCTGCTGGCTCGTGATGCGCGAATGGCTTGCACGCGCTGCACGAGTCTGTTGGGTATACTGCAGTCTCGTCACATTTTAACTTTTTGTTTAGCCTCCCATTCAGCTCATGAAAACAGGCTGCTGATCATGAGGAAGGATTACATCAAGATGTACTTCAAGATGTTATATAAATAAAATAGTCTACTCCTCTCTTGCCGTTGCTGGAGTGTCAGTGATTACCCCTCCACGTGTCAACCATAGGTTGCCGACCCCTGCTCGAGTTGGACCTCTTTGACAGCTGACAGTTTGTCAGGTAAAAAGAACTTCATATGTCTTGATACACCTGCATTCTGCTTGTTGCGTCTTGCGTTGTTTTAGCTTAAGGGTGCGTTCGGTGCCAAGAACATTATCGGAATGAACGAATGTATGATTCCTATATAAGAGTGACATCTCTCGTAGAAAGCCAATGAGCCACATTACCCACTGCTGGCAAACATGGCAAAAAATATTTTGCGCAACAAGCACCGCGTCTGAAATGGTGGGAAATGAAATGACCCCACCAAGAGATCACTGCTCAATCCTAAAAAGTGGACATGCTCTTTCTTTCCAAAATAAATTTACAGGACTACTGTACATATCACTCCTAATATCCGACCAAAAGTTTCAGGCTGCAGATGATGTTTGGACCACTCAACATGTTTGGCAGACATGGAACAATGGTTATCAGTACATAGATTAGCAGTGATTGGATGATGCTGGCCATTACTTTGAATAAGAATTAATTATGCTCATTTCTGATGTAATGTCTCAAAAACATGAATAACTAACAATCCTGGAAACATAATAAACATTTTTTGCACTTTTTATAGCTTAGTATTTTTTATTTTTTTATTTTTTTATTTTTTTATTCCACAATGTAGTTTTGCTGTCCATATATGTGGACATACATTTTTAGGAAAACTATTTGCTCAAGAAATGTATTTATTTAAATTGTTTTGCTCGTTTATTAGGTGCTACTAGTTACAAATCAAAAAGGGAAAAGGAAAATGCACACGCAGTCACGCGGGGGTCTCAGGAGGTTATATACAATATGCATCTTGCAATCTTAGCACAACAGTATCAGAATCAAAATGAATGAGGGTGTTTTTTAGTCTGTTTTTTATGGCTCAACCTTAGCTATCAAATGAAGGACAGACAAGGAAGCTTGAAACTCAATTACTGCATTTTTTATGTTATTTAATTTTTTTACATGAAAGACCACTTAAGCGCATACTAATCCAGGTGGCCACTGCCCCCTTTTCCCCTTGAAAAAAAAAACAACAACAACAAATGTGTGAGAGCGGACCTCAAGAATGTGCTGTGTGTGATTGCACAGTATCCCTCACAAAACTGATAAAGAATACCGTTTCCACCCCAACGAGAATTATTCATCAGAGCGGAGGCCTGAGGTGGCAAAGAAGCAAGTGAACCTGTATTAAACAGTGCCGGAAGAGAAGACAGCTGTCCCTGCCCACATTCTTCAGACAGCAGGCTGCTGTTTCCAAAGCCTCATCAGAAAACAAATTAAAGAGGATTACGATTACTGTTTGGCACTAAAACTACTCCCTGCTTTATTCAGCTCGAGGAACAGCACAGCCCCGCCTGGTGTCCAGGACACTGACCTTTTGGTCGTTTTCTTTGGATTTTCAAAAAGAGAGCAGAGATTGGGTTGTAAAACAGAAATACCACAGACTTTATGGATGGGCTGTTGTAAAATTAGCTGTCATCTGGTATTCTCATGTTATCATTTGATATATGAGTGCACCTGTTTGCACCACTCGTTTTTTTAACGCTAAGATTTTTATATGCTTACATCAAAAATATTTCCATCACAATCAATCTAGTTAGCCCTTTTCTCTTTTGACTGAAATAACTTGGCAGTTATGCTGAGAATAAACAAATGTACATTTTCAGCATAAGAAAATTTGATTACTACCAGCATTGCACATTTGTCTTAGACACACAGTGACAAAGTGAGCAAGCCAAACAATACTTTCCAACAGCAGTTTTTCCACAGAATGCATTCATTGCCATTTTGGTTTTTATTTATTTATTTATCTATATTCCTTTGGTGAGATGTAAGCACTCACTGCATTTATCCACTACTGCCGCAGCCATGATGATATAGTCGTATCCTTTCAAGGAGACACCATTTTTCCAGCAATTAATTACAGTATGTCTTGTAGGGAAGGGCTGAATCGAGAGCGGAATGACAATTTCTTCCGACCTCCACATATGACGTAGGTTTGGTGTACAAATTTGACTCTGCTCACTTAGAAGTTTTTATCTGTGGAGGTCCGCAGACGGAGGCGTGCGCACACATTACAAAGGGTAAACATCAGTGTAAATCTTTCCATTAAATGGAGCTAATGGTTACTGGAACTGTGAGGTGATTACCGCATTCCTCACTCTTACAACTTTCAGTTTCCCTTTCTGAGGTGACAGGCCCGTGTTCGGACGTCAACGCACCTCCTCCTCTCCCTTACAGCTGCCACTGCCCGCGCACACCCACTCGCACGTACAAACACATTTCCTTGTGATGAGTCAAGGGCATCCGCCACAATTAGCGGCGATGCTGTGGCAATCAACTCCCCACAAATTTCACTGTATCGCCGCAATGACGGCCCACGATTAATCAGCCTATATTATCCTCAGCGTCTCAGCTGTGGCTATGCTGTCATGCTGCCGATTCATCCTCGAGTTTCGGGCTGTCACAGAGCAGGTGTGAGAGGAGCTAAGCTGAGCTCGTCCCTCGTGTCATCATCTCCCCGCCACTGTTACACCTTTCAAAGTACAGAGGAGACTCGCCAGACGCATCAGCAGAGACGGGCGGAGAATAGAATGGGGGGATCAGAGGGCAGCGTTTTCAGCTGAGTGGAGCCCAATCTGACAATAGCCTGGGGAGATCTCTATCGCCACCATCATATTACATTTGGTGTATTTCATTAAGATAGAGAGGGGAATCTTAGCGGCTGACAGTTCTATTTGTTGTACCCTCGGATAGCACTCGTAAGAGTGAAATGGTAAGCATTCTTCCTTTCACAAACTTCTCTATCTCTCTAGCTCCGTTCCAAAACCTAGTGAACGGCCTCTGGAAGTGGAATTTTTAAGATGATCTTTGTAATTTTCTCTTGTATGCCAGCTTAAAGGGATAGTTCACCCAAAAATGAAAATTATCTCATCATTTACTCACTCTCATGCCATCCCATATGTGTATGACTTTCTTTCTTTTGCTGAAAACAAACAAAGATTTTGGAAAAATATCTAATTTCTGTAGGTCAGCACAATGCAAGTGAACGGTGGCCAGATCTTTGAAGGTCCAAAAAGCATATAAAGGCAGCATAAAAGTAATCCATATGACTCCAGTGGTTAAATCAATATCTTCAGAAGCGATAAGAAATCTCCACTTTCACTTTCACAATCATCTTTTGTTTTTTGGCAATCAGCAATCTTTGTGCATATTGCCACCTACTGGGCAGGTAAGAGAATTTAGAGTAAAAACTGACTTAAATATTGATCTGTTTTTCACCCACACCTTTCATATAGCTTTGAAGATATGGATTTAACCACCGGCGTCATATGGATTAATTTTATGCTGCATTTATATGCTTTTTAGACCTTCAAATTTCTGGTCACCATTCACTTGCATTGTGAGGATTTACAGAGCAGAGTTATTCTTCTAAAAATCTTTGTTTCTGTTCAGCAGAATAATGAAAGTTATACACATCTGGGATGGCATGAGAGTGAGTAAATGATGAGAAAATTTAAATTTTTTGGTGAACTATCCCTTTACAATGCAGCTCTAAGTAAGTGGCTCTGTGGCGCTATCAAAACATTGCTTTGTTTGTTCGAGTGGCCTGTCGAGCCTCACACAGCAACATTGACTCGACCAAAGGTTTGCGTTTTGGGGCAGAACTATCTGTTTGTACAACCAATGGAAGACGGGGGAAGTTTGTGATATACCATGTGTTCCAAACGGGATAAATCAGCCACCGGATGGCCCTTCGAAGAGAGAACAATCATGATAGACATGCTGTAAGATCACTTCAAACAGAATTTCCAATAAAAATGACTTAAAAGGTGAATTCAGAATAAACTTTATTTTTGAGCCCCACACCTTTCATCCCTACAAACCTCTCACAGTGGATGGTCTTTGAGGGGAATAGGGCATAGGCATGATCACTTCTGAATGGAATGCACCCTATTTTTGCAATAAAGCGCAACAGTGTCCACCCAATTTTTCAGCCGCCCTAGTCTCTGAAGTATTTTTCTCATTTATATTTTTTGATATTTGCAATTGCTCCAAGAGACGCAAGCGAGGGAAGTGAGCCGGTGCGCTTGTGAAGCTTTGTCAACATGGATTTAGGACTCCGCTGCAGAGTATTCATCTGCCAGATGTCCACTCCCTCGCCAACAAAACGGACAAACTGCTTCTGCTCACTCAAACAAATAAGGACTTTTCTAATTCCGCTGCTCTGTTTCATGGAAACCTGGCTGAATGAAGCCATACCGGACAGCGTGTTACATCTGCCGGGCTTCCAGCTGTTCAGAGCGGATCACGTTGCGGAATCATCTGGGAAAACGAGAGGTGGTGGAACATGCTTTTACATCAATGGAATTTGGTGTACAGGTGTAACAGTGTTGAAGAAGATGTGCTGTCCTAATTTAGAACCGCTCTTCATCAACTGTAAAGCCCCATTCACACCGCCAGCGACATCGCGCAAGACAGCAACACGATCCTATTCATTTTCAATGAGAACACAATGACTTCCGGCAACACGAGCTGCCACGGCCGTTGGCGACAGAGATCGCCGTGGAGAGCGACAAGACAATGTAGCGTTTGGACATTATCAAGACGCTCAATCTGCTCATCTGGTCATAAAATCTCCCCCTTTCCCCTTTTTCACACTAAATCACTAGCCCGGCTCCAACAGTCTACAAGATAATGGTCACTAAAAGACCCTTTGTCACATTAGTTGCCTTTGCAGATGCTAAACAGAAACATCTCTATGTCTCTCCTGTAACTTCAAAGGCATTCCACAAGTCACCCCCGTGACTACCCCATCACCGGGCATGAAATGCCATGCGATGGAGAAACACTGAACAAGCAAATACACATTCCCTGCATTTAACTCATAATCAAACTATCCCAAAATGTATATGATATAGTCTATGTATGTCCCGATGTTATACTAACCTAGTTATTATTTTTTAGTTAAGTTATGAACTCTTTTAATGTCTGCAGACCCCATCTGTTTGGTATTGAAATGATCCTCTCTTTATGCCTTAATTAATGGTGTATAGTATTTTACTGTAAAATGCATTATACTATTTTTATCATACTTTGGTGTAAAACTGTACAAATTCCTAGACCACCATAAAACATGCAATAGGCTGTGAAGGGGAACAAAGGAAGATTTCTCCTGCTAAAAGTTGGCACCTATGATTGGTCATTTTAAAAAAGATGGGTGTGAACTGATTTGGCCTTAAGAGACCTCTGCTCAAGAATATCTTTGCTCATTCCCTTGTAGTACGGACACTTTCCTGACTTTCCGGCAACTTGCTTTCAAGTTAAATTCGTTCAAATTTCCCGCGGACAACCGATCTCTGGAAGAATCCAACGAATGCTTCAGCTCACGAACTCACCGAGAATCTCCGTATCCTACACGCATCCGGACTCTTGTTCAGCACCAAAGCCAATGCAAGTAACCGTTTTATAAATAATTAGATGCATCATTAAGCTTTGACCCTTTTATTTTAAGGTGATTTTGATTCTTTGATGGTTCTCAAAGGTTGTAGTTAACTGATTGTAAATCTTGCCATTCTTTGCTCTTCTCTCTCTCTTTCTTTACTTTTCGGTATTCTGTATATGTATTCTATGCTTAAGTTTAGTTGTATTTACCCGTAGTTTTTCATGTATTAAACTCATTATATCAACGCTTGATTGTCTCTGTGTTTACGGCTCACACATAAAAGTCACTTAAACGTTGATTTTGCTACATGCTTTTGTACTCTTAGTACTATAGAGAACAAGTACTTTATTCTTTTTGGCCAGAAGAATATTCATTCTTAAGAGTTGATAGAAGATCGTACTGTCGGTTCGGTGGACGAACAGATCAGTCGATTTAGAATTAATTCTGCTAAAATTAATTCTGAAAGATGATCTATATATATTTGTAATTAATTATAACCCATTGCATCTGTGTAGAAAGGCCTGAAAA
Organism: Myxocyprinus asiaticus; assembly: GCF_019703515.2. Taxonomy (NCBI): domain Eukaryota; kingdom Metazoa; phylum Chordata; class Actinopteri; order Cypriniformes; family Catostomidae; genus Myxocyprinus; species Myxocyprinus asiaticus. Next base: position 5,027,477 of record NC_059378.1, on the reverse strand, counting down.
GCATCACCAAGTCAAAACACCACCCCCTCGCTCTGTAGAGAATCAACAAATGGCTGATGACCTGAAAGTGCTTTACTGCAGGTTTGAAAAGCCCAGTATCACACCCCTACACTGCTCTGATCTTCACTTCACACACACACCAACATCTCCTGGAACACCCCTACTCCCCCCTCCTGCTACTCAACCTGCACTTATGGTCTGTGAGGAGGATGTGTGCCGGGTCTTTCGGAAACAAAAGACTAGGAAAGCTTCAGTCCCAGATGGTGTTTCTCCTGCCTGTCTGAAAGTCTGCATTGACCAACTGGTCCCCATCTTCACACAGATCTTCAACAGATCACTGGAGCAGTGTGAAGTTCCCTGCTGCTTCAAACACTCCACCATCATTCTGGTCACCAAATAAAACAAAATCACAGGACTTAATGACTACAGACCTGTCACTGTCATGTCTGTGGTCATGAAGTCGTTTGAGAGACTGGTTTTGGCCTACCTGAAGGACATCACTGGACCCCAGCTAGACTCCCTTCAGTTTGCTTACTGAGCAAACAGGTCTGTGGATGATGCTGTTAACATGGGACTGCATTATATCCTGCAACACCTCAGCAGACCTAGGACTTATGCAAGGATCCTATTTGTGGACCTCAGTTCAGCCTTCAATACCACAACCAAACTGGCCCAGCTCTCCATGCCCACCCCAATCGGTCGATGGATCACCAGCTTTCTGACAGAAAGGCAGCAGCTAGTGAGACTGGGGAAACTCACATCCGGGACCCTCACTATTAGAACTGGTGCTCCTCAGGGATGCGTTCCCTTTCCACCACTCTTCTTCCTGTACATGGATGACTGCATTGCAAAGGACCCCTCTGTCAAGCTCCTGAAGTTTGCAGACGACACCACGGTCATCGGCCTCATCCGCGACAGTGACGAGTCTGCATATAGATGGGAGGTTGAACAGATGGCTGTCTGGTGCGTTCACAAAAATCTTGAGTTTAACACACTCAAAACAGTGTAGATCATAGTGGACTTCAGGAGAACCCCCCCCCCCCCCCACTCCACCCCTCACCATCCTGTACAGGACTGTGCCAGCAGTGGAGTCATTCTGGTTCCTGGGCTCTACCATCTCTTAGGACCTGAAGTGGGACACCCACATAGACTCCATTGTGAAGAAGGCTCAGCAGAGGTTGTACTTCCTTCACCAGCTGAGGAAGTTCAACCTGCCACAGGAGCTGCTGACACAGTTCTACTCGGCCGTCACTGAATCTGTCCTGTTTACATCTTTAACTGTCTGGTTTGGTTAAATCAGACAGAAGGGAAATACAACGGTTAGTCAGGACTGCTGAGAGGATTATTGGTGCCCCCCTGCCCACCCTCCAAGACCTGTACGTCTCCAAAGTGAGGAAACGTGCAGGTAGAATCACTCTGGACCCCACACACCCTGCCCACTCCCTGTCTGAACTGTTACCCTCTGGCCAGCGCTACAGAGCGCTGAGTGCCAGGACATCCAGGCAAAAGAACAGTTTTTACCCTCAGGCCATTTTCCACTTGAACAATTAAACTGCCTTCAGGACTCCCCCATAGTGCAATAATGTAAATAAATATCTCATGTGCATATGTAAGTTCCCATATTTAATTCAAAAACTGTACATACCCCTATCTTGCACATGCATTACCACTTGCACATGTACATAAGCCATTCTATATGTCCTATTATTTGTATGTCTATTTATACTCTTACCTTGTTTTATATTCTGTGTCTCACTGTTATGTACTGTGTGCACTTGTTTATCCTATCGCAAAAATAAATAAATAAACTCCTTGTGGACGTGAGAACACTTGGCAATAAAGCTCATTCTGATTCTGATAAGCCGTGAACCAATCCAACCAGCTCTGAGGTCATTCACAACATTACAAACTTTGATTTGAAACAGGAACAAATATTTGAAAATCGGACAAAAAGACAAAGTTACAAGACTGTGTACTTAACATCTTTAATGAGGGATTGAACTACAATTCCATGAAGCATTGCGATTGACGTAATTAAATTAAAAACAATGGAAATGTACAACTAAATATTTTAATTAGCTGATTATAGAAACTAGGGTGTTAGGAATTAGCAGGTTAGCACATTCCTACTAGCCCCTGTTGGTAGATGATGGAATTGCACCCTGATGGCAAAAAGCATGCTTCCCCATTGATAGCCATTGAAAAGTAGAGTTTTCTGATGAAATAATTGTTTATTTCAGTATAACTGAACTCTGCGAGTAAATTTTCACATATGCAATATACAGTGCATTCAGAAAGTATTCGTACCCCTTCATTTTTTTCACATTTTGTTATGTTGCAGCCTTATGCTAAAATGCTTGAAATTATTTTTTATCTTCACATCAATCTACACTCCATACCCAATAATGAAAAAGCTAAAACCAGATTTGATTACTTTGCAAATGTATTAAAAATAAAAAAAATGAAATATCACATTGACATAAGTATTCAGACCCTTATCTCAGAACTTAGTTTAAGCAGCTTTGGCAGTGATTATAGCCTCATGTCTTTTTGGGTATGATGCGATAAGCTTTGTGCACCTGGATTTGTGTATATTCTGCTGTTCTTCTCTGCAGATCCTCTCAAGCTCTGTCAGGTTGGATGGGGACCGTTGGTGGACAGCCATTTTCAGGTCTCTCCAGAGATGTTCGATTGGGTTCAAGTCCGGGTCACTCAAGGACAGTCACAGAGTTGGCCCTAAGCCACACTTGTGTTGTCTTGGCTGTGTGCTTAGGGTCATTATCCTGTTGGAAGGTGAACCTTCGGCCCAGTCTGAGGTCCTGAGTGCTGTGGACCAGATTTTCATTAAGGATATCTCTGTATTTTTCTACATTCAGCTTTCCTTCAACTCTGACCAGTCACTACCGCTGAAAAACACCCCCACTGCATGATGCTACCACCACCACGCTTCACTGTTGGGATGGTATTGCGCAGGTGATGAGCAGTGCCTGGTTTCCTCCAGACATGACACTTGAATTTGAGGCCAAACAGTTCAATCTTCATTTCATCAGACCAGATAATCTTGTTTCTCACAGTCTGTGAGTCCTTTAGGTGCTTTTTTGTGTGTCTTGCACTGAGGAGAGGCTTCTGACTGGCCACTCTGTCATAAAGCCCAGATCAGTGGAGGATTCCAGTGATGGTTGTCCTTCTGCAAGTTTCTCCCATCTCCACAAATGATCTCTGGAGCTCAACCAGAGTGACCATCGGGTTCTTGGTTACTTCTCTTACCAAGGCCCTTCTCCTTTGATTGCTCAGTTTGGCCATGCAGCCAGCTCTAGGCAGACTCCTGGTTGTTCCAAACATCTTCCATTTAAGAATTATGGAGTCCACTGTGATCTTGGGAACCTTCAATGCAGCCTATTTTTTTGTTTTTTGTAGCCTTCCCCTGATCTGTGCCTTGACACAATCCTGTCTCTGAGCTCTGCAGACAGTTCCTTTGACCTCATGGTTTGGTTTTTGCTCTGATATGAATTTTCAGCTGTGAGACCTTATATAGACAGGTGTGTGCCTTTCCAAATCATGTCCAATCAGCTGAATTTGCCATAGGTGGACTCCAATCAAATTGTAGAAACGTCTCAAAGATGATCCAGAGAAATGGGATGCACCTGAGCTAAATTTCAAGTGTCTTAGCAAAGGGTGTGAATACTTATGTCAATGTCAGTTTTTTCTTTTTTAATACATTTGCAAAGTTATACAAAATCTGTTTTTTGCTTCGTCATTATGGGGTATGGAGTGTAGATTGATGTGAAAATAATTTAAAGCATTTCAGCATAAGGCTGCAACAACAAAAATGTGAAAAAAATGAAAGGGTCTGAAATATATACAGGGTTGGGGAGTAACGGAATACATGTAATAGTATTATGTATTTACAATACAAAATATAAGTAACTGTATTCCACTACAGTTACAATTTAAATCAGTGATAATTTGAATACAGTTACAGTCAACAAGTATTTTGATTACTGAAGAGATTATTTTGCATTTTATTGTCATTTGTTTCATTTAATATTTAGTCCTTTCAGATTGAAAACATTTATACATATAAATTATGTGATCCAAAGTGCATTTGAACAGCGGTGAAACACTTTCTTATGATGTGTTACATTCATACGAGCAGACAGAGAAGTAAGTTTGGAGTAAGTTTGGAGCAGAAGAAATAGAAATAAACCTTGTGTAAATTGTCAGCTTTACGCTAAGCTAAAATGCTATTTCTAGCCATTTTACATGCACATGTTACCAGACACTATCATATTTTTTTAGCAAGAAAATTCACGTTGGATCATAATTTCTTTTTTTCTAGTAAGACCTTTGATATTAGGGCAAAAATAGTATTCTTGATAATAATTTTTGTATTGTTTTCCTGTAAAAATATCAAAAAATCCTTAAAACAAGATCAGTTTGATTTATCTTGTTTTAGAAACAACACTGCATAAGATATTTCAGTTTTTCAGAGAATGTAATTTTAATGTGTATTTTGTCTTACTGTACTGACAGAGTTTTTATAGTCAAAACAAGTGAAAAAATCTACCAGTGCTGAAGAAGTAATCCAAAATATTTAGAATACGTTACTGACCTTGAGTAATCTAAAGGAATACATTACAAATGACATTTTACAGCATGTATTCTGTAATCTGTAGTGGAATACATTTCAAAAGTAACCCTCCCAACCCTATATATATATATATATATATATATATACATACACACACACACACACACACACACACACACTACCGGTCAAAAGTTTTGAAACACTTACTCATTCTTTATTATAATTTACTTTTCACATTTAGAATAATAGTAAAGTCATCAAAACTATGGAATAACATAAATGGAACTATGGGAATTATGTTGTGACTAAACAAAATCCAAAATAAATCAAAACTGTGTTATATTTTAGCATCTTCACAGTAGTCACCCTTTGCCTAGAATCTGCAGACATGTACTCTTGACATTTTCTCAACCAACTTCTTGAGGTATCACCCTGGGATGCTTTTTAAACAGTATTGAAGGAGTTCTCATCTATGTTGGGCACTTATTGGCTGCTTTTCTTTATTATTTTGTCCATGTCATCAATTTCAGAAACTTTTTTTATTATTATTACATTTTAGATTTATAATGAAATCAATTAATATCGTGGCACAATTATATTTTTTGTCTACAAAACTAATTTCGAACATTTAAGCATACGCCTTCAGATCAAAAGATTTTTAAGATCATGGGAAACATTTCGATCAAGTGTTTAAAAACCTTTGACCGGTAGTGTATATACTGTATATATGGTCCTAATAAAGTGCCCGATGTGATCTATTGCTGTTGTAGCTCATCTGCCTCAAGGTTCTATGTGTTGTGCATTCTGTGATGCTATTATGCACTCTACAATTGTACAGAGCGGTTATCCGTGTTACCGTAGCCTTTCTGTCAGCTTGAACCAGTCTAGCCATTCTCCACTGACCTCTCTCATCAACAAGGCATTTTTTCCCCATTCTGATGGTTGATGTGAATATTAACTGAAGCTCTTGAACCGTATCTGCATGATTTTATGCATTGCACTGCTGCCACACGATTGGCTGATTAGATAATCATAAATAAGTAGGTGTACAGATGCTCCTAATAAAGTGGTCAGTGAGTGTATATGTATATACAGTATATACAGTATATATATATATATATATATATATATATATATATATATATATATATATATATATACTATACTATACTATACTATACACTGGTATAGTGGCAAAGAGGTTCAGCATCGACACTCTTTCACTGCATGTTGAGAGTAAAACTTTGGTTGGACTCTTTCAGTGTAATGTGTGTCCAGCGATGAGACCCATCCATTAAGATCCTTTCTGTTTATCATATCTTTTCTGTATCCTTTTTAGTCACTCACAAAAAAAAAAAAAAATAAAATATATATAAACATTTAATTCTAATCACACATAGCACAGATGCAGTAAAGAAGCCATTCGACTCCAATCTTGTTAATGTGTACACAACCAAAAGACATCTGAGACGCTAGCCGAATTGCCGCTATTCTAAAAGAGACAATACCATTTTAACACGTGTTCTACATATTTATGTAAATTTAATACATCACGTTTATGGATGTAATACATGGAATTTGTACATTTTTAAAAATATAAAATGTGACCAAAATTATAAAAAAAAAAACTAATGATAAAATAAAAAAAATAAAAAAAAGAATATATTCTTAATTTACCAAGTTAGAAGGTCTCCTGAGAAAGAATTTCTTTCCTATGTAAGCAAAATGGACATTTTAAATATAAGTACATCAAAATCGAATTGAGACCTTGTAAATCCGAATCGAATCAGGAAATCGGTGTCAGTACCCAGCCCTACTAGAAATAGTGCCGAAACTTTTAATAGTGCAGACATTTTTCTTATTAAATGTACATCATTTATTTGTTTTAAATTTTTCAAAATTCTTAAGCTTTCTGTTTGGGTTCTGTTTATTTCTGTTTTAGACCTTTGAACCCCACTGTACATCAATGAAAATATGCAGGTTACCTCATCTCTAGTCTATCGTCTAAAGCTGTCACCTCTGGCTGATGGTAAAATTGTAACAATTTATTGACTTAAAGAATGTACACGAGAACTCTACATGTTGTGTTTGCATGATATAGCGCCAGCATTGCACAAATGATTACGATCTCCCTGGATCATGGCGTAAATCTCTAGATGTAATGCGCCAGGTGGTAATTCACCCCAAGCGCATAGCTCACTCTCCCAGCTAATAAATGACTCAAGTGGACTTGAGCTAGGACAGAATCATCAGCATTTTGACAGGCACTGAATTCACCCATGCGCGGCTGCCTTAAAAGCGCGACCCATCTCTGACTGCAAGTTAATCATATCGCTTTTCGCTTCACAACATTCACTGATAGTTTCACAAAGCCAATCAGTGTAATTATCAGTGCAATTATGATTATAATTAAAGTAACCCATGGACACCTGGGGAGAAATTATCTGCATGAGTACAGGTTGTGTTAATAGAATTAATTACTCCAGATATGTGGATTTAAATAGATTAACATATTAAATTAATGTTGAAGTCTTGAGAAGGAGGTACAGTCACTCTGAAGCTGACACTTCAACCCAGTAGGGATTATTTTAGATATGCATGTGCACTTTATCAGTTAAGTAAAGCCAATGCAAATCAATAGAACATTTTTGTTGTTAGCCATATAAAACTTTTGTCCCAAAAGTACACTCAAAAGAAAGAAAAAAGCTATCGTTTCATGTATAAAGCCTTCACTTGGGTGCTACCCTTTTTTTGGGTACATATTTGTAACCTTAAAGGTGCAATATGTAATATATTTACTGTACTAAAGCATAAAATTATCATAATATGTTATCAGAGATTTAGGAAACATGCTAAGTTGAAATACTGGCTTTTTCGAAAACAATGCTACAGCCAGTATATTCTACATTGAAATGTCTGTTCCGGGCTGGAATTTCTGTTTGTGTTTGGCCTGTATGATCCCGCCCACTGCCCATTTCCCAATAGTATTTCAACACCCCGGGTTGCCAGATTTGAAACAACTTAGACAGCAAACACAGCATGCTGCAGCCATGGAAGCCAGCAATACATCTAGCTAACATTGACAGAGATATAAAAAATCCACATGAGCTGGTTTATAATTTGCAAACAATAAAAACATTGCAATATTGTATACATTAGCTGATCAACTTACAGTGTAAGGCTCGTCGCTTGCTATTGTTAGTTTGCTCGTTCCTGTTGCGTGTCCTCAACCTGGCAACCCGCATGAGCTTCGAGTCTGGGGAGGAGGGGGCGGGGGAGACAACTCTCTCCAATATTTTGAATTTGGACTGCAGTACCCATTTTAAACACTTGATGTCAATGATACATATAACTCCTTTAAGGAGACAAAAATATATGTTATTGTATTGTTATACATATAAACATGTACCTTTAAAAGGTACACAATAAGTCCTTAGAGTACAATTTGTACCAAAAACAAAAGTTTTAATTAGAGGCACAAAAAGGTCCCCTTTAGTCCCCCTTTTTTTTTCTGATAGTGTACTATTTTCTTTGGACATGTAATTGTAAGTACCATGGTAAATGACTATGATATACTTCAGAATCATTGTATATATTAGGGATGTCCCGATAATGGTATCAGAATAGGGTCCGATTCCACGTTAATGTACTTGTACTCGTGCTCGTAAAATGGTCAGATACCAAAAACCTATACCATTTGACAAACGAATGTCATTCCGTAAACATTTAAAGCAGAAATTAAAATCACATTATGTCTTGGTGTGATTATTAAACCTTTTAATGATTTAATGAGATAAATATACAGTATAGTTTGCATGTGCTGTGTGCTTCAAAGTGAATGTGTAGAGCTGGTGTTGTGCCGACACTGGCTGCTCATAGCTTTTTGAGATCCTTGGCTCATACATGGAAAACACCATCACGAGCATTGTGCGCTCTGTTTGTAGCAGTTGGCAGCGAGCAGAGCGCTAATTCACTATATAGCGTGAGGCACATACAGACTTCATATTTATATAACTAAATAGCAGCCTTTTGCGGTTTAATAATCTCATTTGGTAACATAGCGGCCTGCTTTTCCAGAGTTGAGAAGCTACCATCAAAAACACACAGAAACGGAAAGGGCTTCACTCCAAAATAAAAGCGTCTCTTAAAATAAAAGCTAGATTTAAATGGAAAACAGTATGACAGAAATATATCTCTACTGTATAATTTTATATAATATTCACTGTAATACTACTACTACTATTACTACACATATTATAATAAAAATAATAAAACAAATGTAATTGTATTATTTTTAAGCAATATCTCACATCTGTGATGCTCTGTTATGCAGCATTTTAATTGACAAAATATATCTCCAATGTTGTATTTTGGATTGTGCTGTGAGGTTCTGTATAAAAGCACTTCATTTGATAAAAATAATCGAATATTATGTTAAAAAAGTAATTGTTCTATTTTCATTTGATTACATTTTTAATGAATTAATTTATGTAGACACCATTTTGATGGTTGATTTGGAGTTCAGAAAAAATAAAACAGAAAACAGATAAAAAAAAAATCTGTTCTTGTACTTGTTCTTGAGAAAAAAAAAAAAAAAAAAAAAAAAAAGAATTGTTATCGGGACATCCCTAGTATGTATAAAATAACAATGGCATTATCATCTGTACCATATACACTACCGGTCAAAAGTTTTGAAACACTTGCCTGAAATGTTTCTCATGATCTTAAAAATCTTTTGATCTGAAGGTGTATGCTTAAATGTTTGAAATGAGTTTGTAGACAAAATTATAATTGTGCCACCATATTAATTTATTTCATTATAAATCTCAAATTTAATAAAAATTCAAGTTTTTGAAATTGATGAATAATAAAGAAAAGCAGCCGATAAGTGCCCAACATAGATGGGAACTCCTTCAATACTGTTTAAAAAGCATCCCAGGGTGATACCTCAAGAAGTTGGTTGAGAAAATGTCAAGAGTACATGTCTGCAGATTCTAGGCAAAGGGTGACTAATTTTAAGGGTGATTTTGGTAATTTTTTTGCCTTGGGCACAATTTAGTTTTTTAGAGGTGGAATTGTCTCTGTACAACTGCAACACACAGGAGGTTTAACATGTGCACACACCAAGGTCACCGCACCTCTCCGTCTCGGTTGACACTGTATCCACTCCCCTCCGTTTTTGTATCCACCCGCCTCTGCTTTCTACACCAAAAACCACCAACCCCACACCCTCCCAGCAAACATGAAAAAACGATATGACATTTTGACAGCTCGTTTCATGCCTTAGAGAAGGCAATAATTGTGGGTGGCGAGTATAGAGAATGGATTTCAGTCGAGGACAGCTACCGCACATGCCTCAAAGAGATACAAGCCACTCAACGCCTGACTGGCTATTGTGGCCGCAGTGCTGTGCCGCTGTTTTCTTTTTTGTTTTGGTGATGTGCTGCATAACAATGTGAATGTGTGCGCATGTATTCGTCTGTGTCAAGAACTAATTGAATTTGCATATGCAACAAAATATGCTCTCATAAAGTAAGTCTTTAACTCAATATGAGTAGAGATGAGGGTGTGAACGAAACAACAATAAACAACCCGAAAACAAATAATAAATAGCCCTGACTCCAGCAGCCCGCTGTAACCACCATAAACGCAGCCCTGGGGGTTATAATCAGAAAACTCTCTTATGCATAAAAGAGGTCATATCATGAGGAATCAAACTTGATCTTTTCAGACAAAAGAGATCGATGTAGTATGAAAAAATAATATAACTTTCAGAGCTTAAAACTTTACCCCAAAAAAGAGCTTTTAAAGGGGTCATGACATGCTCTTTTTTTATAGTTACATAGTTTTTATAGTTAAACGTAATTTAGTAATTTATGATAATTTTCCGACCTGTCTCTGGCCCTCTGTCTGAAACGCTCGGTTTTGGCCTAAGCGTGTCCTTAAAACTTCAACGTAAATGCCCACTGTTATGATTGGCTAACACAGAACACACATCCAACACATTGCATCCGAATACATTAAACTGTTCATCTCGAGCAAAACTTAACATTCATGACATTTGACATATTCATGAATTAAACTGTATACTTACTGTTTTGCATCGGTCCAAGAGTTTTTAACTGCCCCATCCTTCAATTGTAGTTGCTTTGCAAAGCTTGAATCACATTATAACTGGTTCACAAGCAATCCACACTTATATGAGCTGAAAAAACATGCAGTCCACGCTGAAATACAATGAAGACACACCCACATGATGCACACACATAGTCCAAAGCATGGTGTGAATTAGATGCACACATACAGCATCACATCGCTGGAAACGTATCAAAACAGTCAAAGACATCCATTTATTGCATGTTTTCATACAACAACAATTAAAAGTAGCGCAGATGGGTGAAAGAACGTGTCCATGGCGCTTCTGTGCTCAAAACAACAAGAGGCACAGCAGCTGAATGAAACCAAATGGCTTCTCCCCTTCAGAGTTGTAACTTGACACCGCGTCTTTTAAAAGCGGCTCGAGATATTTATCAGGCGGCCAGAGATGTCTGTCTAGTGCATGAATATATACAAAAATAATCCAAAATAGTCCAGATGGGTCCCCTTTGGTGTTCAGGAATAGTGAAGCCACAGTAGGCCTATTTGTCCTGCTGTTTCACTCTCCGAGTACGAACTGACACCAGTGGGCGGGACCACGGGTGTGATTATTTTAAGTAGGTTTTTTTTTTTTTTGCTAGTGATGTAGGTAAGTATTGCATTGGGGATTACATTTTAAATTCTGAAATTTACAGTATATTTTTATAGTAGAAAGGCCTCTTAAATGTCAAAATATGAAGGGAAATTTGATTCCTCATAACATGACCCCTTTAAGGAAAACAAGCTGCAAAAATGACTTTTAAAAAAAATCTCAGATAGGTGAGAGGTTTACACATAACATTGATGCATTCAAGTTTATACGTTAATGAGTGCGTTTACATGCACACCAATGCACTGATAACAATCAAAAATCATCAAGAAACAGACAATGTGAGTAACCAACTAAATGGAAAATGAATGGCATGTTTACTTCTGGAACCTGACTGTTGCACTCTATTAAAGGATGGGAGAATTAAAAACTATATTTCACTCAACAGCAAACCCGCAGCCTGTGTGTGAGCATAGCTGGAGAAAATGCATAATGCTGTTGCTCATTTTACATGCAAAGGGGTGTTTCTTAAGACACAGCAGTGAATGAAAAAGGGCAAAACAATTCTAAAAGTCAGAAAGATGGAAGAAATGGGCATTAAAAACAAAAAATAACATTTGGCAAAAATAAGTAAATAAATAAATAATACAAAATATATGACCCCTTAAAAATGAGCATGACAATAAAATATACTTTTTTCAGGGAACAAATATACCCATACCAAATCCCCCATACCAAAAGACCACCAGATAAATGAGGTATTGCAGCGGTAAATACATGGGCCCTTTTGCAGGTCACAATGTGACCTAGCCAAAGAGAAACAGAGGATGCTCGTTTGTCTCTGGCGAGCTGTGTCAAAAGCTTCCTAAATACGGTAACACAGGAGACAGCCACAGTTTGCCTGCGTCTCTCTATACAAGGTCACTCATCTTGCAAGGGGCTCTGGGCTACTGTCAGGGAAGTCTGAAGCAATCAGGTGTGTACATCTGCTTGGGGAGGGCAAATTTCCCCGCCATTCAACACGCACATACTCCCCTGGCTCAGGTTCACATGACTAGTTGAGGAACTGCAGTGAAGCCACAGTTATCTAATCATGGGGAATTGCTGCAGGTTTGATGGAGTCCTGCTTGTCTTACTAGAGGCCATGGTAAAGTGAAAAATGTCCACTCGGAATTGCTAAGAACAGCAGTGAGGAAACTCGGGGTATTTTACATATACTAAATCTGCGTTACAGACAATCTCAAGACTACAATGGGAGATTATCTCCATCGTTCAATAAGCAATTTCACTCTCTTTCTCTCTCTTGCACACTCACAATCACAATCAAACACAAAGACCCAGATACACACACACACACAACAGTTATAAAGAGAATGGATAAATCAATACATCATTTTGTCTCTTCAATCAAGTCCACATGCGGCTGGGGCCAATGGAGACACATTCTTGAATGGTATAGTGTGGAAAGACCATTATTTGGCACACCAATTGACTCTCATTCTCAGTTGTCATTTGGCAAAACACAGTTAGTCAAGCTCTTGAGCAGGAATACACTGGGAATACATCAAAGCCACCAACAGGCCTTTCACACAGCCGATTATCTCCTGCCATATGTCTCTTTTAGACTGTTCCTTTTCAATTTTAAAGGAATAGTTTGAACAAAAATTTAAAAGTAGTCATCATTTACTCACTGTCATCTAGGCTAGCTTTTTATTTTAGTCATAATTTTAGTATTTTGATGAAAATGTCCGTTAAATTTTAGCCTGATCTCATGAAATTTACATGACAATGGCAACGTTTTTGCAAACCAAAATTACGTGCTTCATTAAAAGTTTCCCCATATATTAAAAGTTTCCCTTATATTTAAGGCGAATATAAGATGGATATTTTAATGAGTAAAACACACCTCCCTAACCTAAAACTTTAACCTAAACCTAACCAATAGTGCCCTAAAAAGATAAATGAGAGGTGAACAAAACAGACATCCTTACCCTTAACCAATGCCTAAACCTAACTGGTAGTGTTTTAAAAGCATATCGACATGAAAAGTACATTTACTGAAGCAACCACTTCATTTTGTGTTGCTTCTATAGCAGTTTCACTTTACTTTCACTTTCATCTTAAGCATGCTTGACTGGTCTCGTGGCTCCAACACTCTGTCAAGTGAGCTACCGCACAAGCTAATCATGCTTATAAGTGTGTAAACGTAGGTGGGTCTGTAATACACACGTTAAAATGTATAGGTTTTTTCAAATGATGCGTACGAGTACAAGTGTTTTATAACAACATAGTAAGAAGCGAGTAATAGAGCAAAACATATGTGTTTATAAAGTCATAAACAGCCATAGTACCCATGATTTGTGTGAAAGTAAATAAAACACACAGTTGTTATACTGCCTCTAGAGTTCATTTCACCAGGAAACTGCAGCAAAACGTAGAAAGCGGCACATAAAATTCAGTTTGCAAAAATGTAAAGCAACATTCATTCTACGAGACTAGGTTGTTCAATTTAGTCTATATTTAATCTTGTCACATGCATTAATTTGACAAAAATTGCATATAATTTTAGTCTGCAAAAATATTTTAGACCAAACTTTACCCAAATATTGAAATATTTTCAAAAACGTACACTGAATGGGGGCCTGGGTAGGTCAGCGAGTACTGATGCTGACTACCACCCCTGGAGTCATGAGTTTGAATCCAGGGCATGCTGAATGACTCCAGCCAGGTCTCCTAAGCAACCAAATTGTCCTGGTTGCTAGAGAGGGTAGAGTCACATGGGGTAACCTCCTCGTGGTCACTATAATGTGTGGTTCTCGCTCTCGGTGGGGCGCGTGGTGAATTGTGCATGGATGCTGTGGAGAATAGCGTGAGCCTCCACACGCACTACATCTCTGCGGTAACGCGCTCAACAAGCCACGTGTTAAGATGTGCGGATTGACAGTCTCAGACGTGGAGGCAACTGAGATTCGTCCTCTGCCATCCGGATTGAGGAGAGTCACTACGCCACCACGAGAACTTAGAGCGCATTGGGAATTGGGCATTCAAACTTGGGGAGAAAAGGTGAGGAAAAAAAACTGAAAGCAGCTCTATTGAAAATACTAAACCAGTACACTTGAAATCAACTTAATACAGGTGAGATGTCTGAGATGAAAGCATAATCATATTGTGTAAAGTCCAAGTGATATTCAACAGTCATCAAAAAGTAACATGATCATATTGTTATGAAATGTTCAAATGGATTCTGACTCCAAACGGAGTGTTCACTCAATGTGATTTTTATTGCTTGCAACACAATTATTTTGTATTTTGTATTAATTTATTTTCATTGTGTACAATCCATCTATGTTCACTTAATCCAATTGTGTTAGGATGAATAATATTTGTAGCATCAATGTATTGCTAAAACCGGGCATGGGATTTCCAGTTTCCAGGATGCTTTGCACAGGACTGGATTGGGAGAGTACATTTTTAATTTCAGTGTTATTTTAATGTATTTCAATGCAAAATGAAACAAGCAGGAGACTTCTTAGTGTTACATTTTCAGTTACGTTGGCGTTATGTATGTTATGAAGAGTTTCTGTCATGCTGAATTTGTTTTGGAGGTTACCATTGTGGAGAAGAGTGGAGCTAATGGTTAGGTTGAGGTTGGGTATATATTTATATATTTATATATATATATATACAGTTGTGCTCAAATGTTTGCATACCCTTGGAGAATTGGTAATATATGTACCATTTTTAAAGAAAACATGAGTGAGCAGGCAAAACACATTTCTTTTATTTCTTATGGGATTCATATTCAACTGTAGGTTATAACAGAAGGGCACAATCATAAAACAAAACATGGAAACAATGAAAAAAAATGAAATGACCCATGTTCAGAAGTCTGCATACCCTTAGTTCTTAATACAGTGTATTGCACCCTTTAGCATCAATGACAACATGCAGTCTTTTGTATTAGTTGTCTATGAGGCCCCAAATTCTTGCATGTGGTATAGCTGCCCATTTGTCTTGGCAAAATGCCTCCAGGTCATGCAAAGTCTTTGGTCGTCTTGCATGAACCGCACGTTTGAGATCTCCCCAGAGTGGCTCGATGATATTAAGGTCAGGAGACTGTGATGGCCACTCCAGGACCTTCACCTTTTTCTGTTGTAACCACTGGAAGGTCAACTTGGCCTTGTGCTTAGGGTCATTGTCGTGCTGGAAAGTCCAAGAGCGTCACATGCGCAGCTTTCGTGCAGAAGAATGCAAATTGTCTTCCAGTATTTTCTGATAACATTCTGCATTCATCTTGCCATCAATTTTCACAAGATTCCCCGTGCCTTTAGAGCTCACACACCCCCAAAACATCAGTGAGCCACCACCATGCTTCACAGTGGGGATGGTATTCTTTTCACTATAGGCCTTGTTGACCCCTCTCCAAACATAGCACTTATGGTTGTGACCATAACGCTCAATTTTGGTCTCGTCACTCCAAATTACAGTGTGCCAGAAGCAGTGAGGTGTGTCAAGGTGTTGTCGGGCATATTGTAACCGGGCTTCTTTCTGGCAACTCATGCAGCTCATTTTTGTTCAAGTATCGTCGTATTGTGCTCTTTGAAACAATCACACCATCTTTTTCCAGAGCAGCCTGTATTTATCCTGAGGTTATTTGTGGGTTTTTCTTTGTATCCCAAACAATTATTCTGGCAGTTGTGGCTGAAATCTTTCTTGGTCTACCTAACCTTGGCTTGGTATCAAGAGATCCCCGAATTTTCAAGGCTTTGGATATCTTTTAATATCCTTTTCCATCTTTATAAAGTTCCATAACCTTGTTACGCAGGTCTTAGGGTTAGGTTAGGGTTAGGTTTAGGGCATGCTCCCCATGGCTCAGTATCTAGCCTGCTCAGTGCATCCACGTGAGAGCTAACAAACTCATTGACTATTTATACACAGGCAGTAATTGCAATTTAAAAAGCCACAGGTGTGGGAAATTAACCTTTAATTGCCATTTAAACCTGTGTGTGTCATCTTGTGTGTCTGTAACAAGGCCAAACATTCAAGGGTATGTAAACTTTTGATCAGGGCCATTTGGGTGATTTCTGTATTCATTATGATTTAAAAAGGAGCCAAACAACTACGTGGTGATAAATGGCTTCATATGATCACTATCCTTAAATAAAACGTTTTTTTGCATGATCAGTCATATTTTCAAAATCAATGCCAAAATTTCACAATTTCTGCCAGGGTATGCAAACTTTTGAGCACAACTGTATATATAAAACTTATTTTTAGTGTGTCGAATCAATGTCCACAATTGAATTAAGTTAAACCAACATCAGTGTATAAACTACTTATAATTATTTAAACATGTAGCAAACAAGATTAATATGTTATGAAGATGTTATAAAGATTGCACAACATGAGAAAACAGTCGTGAAAACCTGAGCTCCTGAAATAATAGCATATAATGAATATACTGAAATATTAGCTTTTAGAAGTTACTCACTGTCACTGTTGTGAATTCCTCACATGTAGATAGTTTAGATTACTGCTTTACCTGTAGCACTTTTTTAAGAAAAAGGCATATTCACAAAGCAAGTTATGCATTTTGACTAGTGCGTAACTTAAAGTTCACCAGTTGGCTTTATTGTCTGTGCAGATGTAAGTTGTAATATGATGTATATTTTGTGGATATAGCTGAATAATGCCACAAATAAAGGATGTTTTAAGTGAGGTAATTAACCCAGTAGCAAAGTTTATTGTATAGGTGTTCAGCTCACAAAGATCAGTTTCCCAACATACTATGACTGAATTCTTTCTAGATTTTTCTTTCTTTAAAAAAATTAATACATACATCAATAACTGTGTTGGTGCATTTTAAATAATTCATATTTTCATCAACAATATGTTTTGATTAAATCATCATGATGCATATTTTTCGTCTCGTCTTTGTTATTGTTGACAAAAAACTTTCGTAAACAAACCTTTTTTTCAGTATTTTCTTTTTTTTTTTTTTTTTTTGTCATCACTGCCAACATTTTCATTCCAAACCTGCATGACTTTCTTTCTTGTGAGGGACACAAAAAGAAAAATGTTGAAGAATGTATTGGCCCCTTTTTCTCGTAAAATTAAAACTGAAAGGGGATCTGGATTGTCAGTCTCCAAAATCACCAAAAAATGCACCATAAAAGTACTTATAGTACTTATGTTCTGCATTTTTCTTCTTCTGAAGTCTTCTGATAGCTTTGTGTGAGGAACAGACTAAAATGTAAGTGGTTATTCAGTGAAAATCTTGCCACATTCAAATATGCCGCCTTTAGATGCAACACATCAGGTTTGATTTTAATGATGATATGACCCAGAGTAACTGACAGTTGTGGTTATAATTGTGAGATTGCATATTTTGAATATGCAGAAATGCATTTGAGATATGAGTGCTATAACGGAGGAAAGATTATGTGGAAATAATGATTTTGTACCACTTTAGAAGACAGGCACATGAGTCATATAGACTCATCAAAAGTGAAATAAATAAATAAATAAATAAATAAAAGACCACAAAATTCAAAATATAGGGGTAAAAATGCCCCTGTAATGAATTGCTCTGTGTTTTTTTATGTATTTATTTATTTGTAAAACAGTATGATGTAGTTTGTAATATTTGATTATAGTCCGAGTTTTTGTTTGTTTAATTCTTAGGGTAAGAAGTAATAAATTCTAAATCTTGTGAATTTGTATTGATAAATTAATTAAACTGACGTATTTGACATAGACAAATGAGACACGGTTTTTATGACAGTCGTGGTCAGTATGAGCTGTCATTGTATGTAAAAGAGCTGCTCATTTTGTGTTCCACTGCATGTGGATTTGGAACAACATAAGGGTGAGTAAATGACAGAATTTAAATTATAGGGTGAACTATCACCCTGAATGTTTACATCTGGTCATTTAAGAAAAGCATAGAAGGAGATAATATGAAAACAAACAAACCCATGAATCAACTGGCGGCGGTCTGAATTACAGGTGTCACCTGTTTGACATCAAGTTAAACAAACCAAAAGAAACACGGGGGGATGGAATCAATGTCAGTCAATGTCATAGAGATAGACGCAATAAACATTAGCTTTGGCAGCAATATGCATCCTTGTATAATGACACTTTGAGGCCACATTTAGCTGTCATTCATTGCATTTCAAAAAGGTAAATGCTGTATATTGATGTATGACCTGCGAGCGAACCACGGTGGCTTTCTGCCTGGCTGAAGGGGAAAATGACAGAGGGATAGAAAGGCAAAGAGACGGCTTTGACATTGCTTTTCTCAACATTCATAACGGTTTTAGGACAGGTTTTAAAGCCGTCGCTTTTTTTGACAAGTAAGGTGACTGAGAAATCTGTTTGTACCCAAGTGTTGTCACTTGAGTCGTAATCCCCAAGTCCATTTCAATCGACCTTTACTGTTGATGTCCCTTATTCGCCCATCCTAACACTACACAACTGAAATTAACCACAACATCAACCATAAAAACTCACATTGAGAGTTTAAAAGGACACTTATTAACATAAGTGGCGAGACTTAAGGCCCCGATATACTTCCAAAGAAGCTCTTCTGCATTCTTCGTTCAGAGATAAAAAGAAGTTCAAAACAGCCGAGCAACAGTATACTGTTTGGGAACATTCAGACACCCGCCACACTGCTGTGGGAGGTGTTTAGAGGTACATTTAAACATGAGGACGCTACATGTAAAACCTTAAAAATGTGTTATCAATAAATTTATCCTTACACAATCGAAAGTTCATGGCAAATTTGCCGCAAATTCACCACTGACTATTTTAACATTCAAATGAGATTTGTGGCAAACTTGCGGCAAATTGTCCATTGTTGTCAAAGGTTTGCTGCAGGTTCACTACTACCGGGGAAGAGCTGCAAACTTCTGGCAAACATTTGCGGCGAATCACAAGCTCATTCGCATGTAAAAATAACGAGCGGCAAATTTGCTGCAAATGTATGGTAAGTTTGCAGCTAGTTTGCCAGAACTCTAGATTTTACGCCATTTGTCTGGTTTACATTCTGAATTAATGACGCTAATGCGCTATACACGCTATACACGGCCATAATTTATGCTGGTTACACTCTGGTATTACCATTTATGATGACACTGATACTACTGCAAAGATGGGTGTATAAAAGACTGTTAGTGCAAAAAACAAAAGAATTATGATAAAAGGCATATCTTACTTTGGGCAGATGTGTGAATGGCTTTTGAAGCAGATGGTACATGAGTGATTGGGTACTTGAGAGTATCTGTGTAGATTTTATTCATTTTGAAGACCAATTAAACAAAACAAATCGCATGACATGTTTTTGGAAAATGTCTCTATGCGAACGATCGTCCAAATGTAGGTAAATTTGCACCAGCTCGCTAATAACTCTGTAATGCATGCCGGTGTGTTCATGCTTAATGATCTTGACTCACTGAACAACGTAAACAGAATTAGCTGTCAGTCTCAAAGTAGGTAGAGCTCCAGGTCACACCTACTGATGGTGTGGAACAATGACAGTAATTAGGTGTTTAGCAGCCGGTAAGGCGTATTTTAAAGTTTGCCTAGGCGAGCTGTTACGAACCGAAACGAACGCAAAAACACCTTCTTTTTGGACAGATTTTGTTCTAAATAACTTCACACCCGTTCAATCTACTATTTCGTAGGAAGTTTATTG